>NC_034409.1:65954406-66079033 GCF_002078875.1 Numida meleagris | reverse complement strand
CTCCCTTGCGCTGGGGAGCCCAGCTCAGGCCCCAGCGCTCCAGCTGTGGCCTCCTCAGAGCTGAGCAGCGCCGCAGGATAACCGCCCTTTAGCTGTTGGTGGCACCCGGCCTCATGCAGCCCAGGACACCATTCATCAAAACTTCTTTACAGAAAGGGTTGTTAGGCACTGGAATAGGTTCCCCAGGGATGTGGTTGAGTCACCATCCCTTAATGTATTTAAAAACTGTTTTGATGTGGTGCTCGGGGACATGATATAGTGGTGGGTTGTTAGAGCCAGTATGGTTAGGTTGCGGTTGGACTTGATGATCTTGAAGGTCTTTTCCAACGTGAGAAATTCTATGGTTCTATGATTCTATGATTCTACTGAGATAGCTGCTCCTCTTTTCCACATCCTGTCTACTTGCTGCCATTGCTGTGAGTCATGGCTTGAGCTGATTGTGTCTATGTGGCTTTTCGGAACAGGGTCTCAGGATGAGCCAGCTCCAGCACTACTGGAATGCCCTTCCCAAAAGAGGCAGACAGTTGTGGTCTCTCAAACAAGAACAATGGCAATACATATTAGTGATATATTGTAATATAGTTCATGCTTGAGTCCTGATCTCACATGACTAGACCAAGGAAACCTGAAATATTACTCTAATGCTAGTAGTAGGCTATTGTTCTAATAGTGATGAAGTGATCTGAAATGCCTGAGAGGTCCTACTGGATGACAGCTCACCCAATGGCAGCTCTCCTAGCCCTGCTAATATTCAGACTACCTGAAGAACTAGCTGAAATGTGATGGCATGATCATGATCATGATCATCTGTCAACGGTTTATGGGCATTCGGCCCGGTTCCGTGACGAAGGGGACGGGGGATCCATGGGTCCACACCCCGTGAAAAGGGAAAAGGGAAAAAGGGTAAGGAGATGGCCTTGAGAGCAAAGAACTGCGGCAACAATCTGAGGAGAAACAAAACCATGACATCATCATAGCACCCATTCTAGACTAGATGTGGAATTTACAGAAGAGTCACAAGTTGGAATAAAGGCAGTTACGAGTCCTGGAGGGCAAAAGGATTACTTACTCTCCATAATGCTTCTTCTCAACCAACTTGATGCATTCTTAAAGTCAATGAAAACAACAATTTAAATCCCCTATATTCAAATGAGGATTAAAAAAAGACTAGTGGGCTGAAATTAATGATGACTCATAAATGAATCAGCTATTGAACGCTCATTCAAAATCTGTTTTCAAGAAGGAAAAAATAGTATGAATAATTGGAAATTAAGGAGATTTTGCAAGTAAATTCTTGCAGATATTTAGTGAGTGGAAGTAAGGATCTCCAGAAAGCATGAAAGTGAAAGTGCACTAAGAAAATTAATTAGTGCTGTTACCGACCACTAGCAAGTATTTTTGAAAAAAGGTAAGATATCAGACGGATGTAGAAAAGAATTTGACGCTCACTTTTTGAAAGTCTTGAGAGATCCAACTGCATATGATACATTTGTCCTTGAAGTGAGTAGAACACACCAGTGGTCCATTGCTGGTAAGGTTTGTGACCCTAATCCAACAGGTCACTCACTGCATGCATGCATTGTCCTGTAGAGTGTCCTTTGTGCTTTCACAGCACTCAGGGATATTTCACACTGATACATCAAATGCTTCTCATGCGCCAAGGGCTCTCAGGACATAAAAATTACACAGCACAGAAATTACAGAGTTTTATCATAAGGTGAAATAAAGTGTCTGATTTGCTTTGATTCCACCTTCGGTCTATGACCTACTTCTGCCTTTTTTTTTTTATGATGGAGGGAAGAACACCAAGGCTAGCAACAAAACAAAGTGCTACTGTCCCTGTCTCTCATTCACTTGCAGGTGCTAAACTGCTGTAGCACCTAAAGGCAGAGGAGAGTAGCAGCTTGTCTCTAGCTGGAACCACTATTTTTCCCCAGAAAAGGGGACAAAAGCCCAACAATAAGCAAGTTATTATCTTCTTGTGAAAGCCTTTGTTTATGCATCCAAAGAGGTGAGTCAATAGACATCCCCTTGACCCCACCCTCCTGCAGTAACAGCTTCCTAAGTCTGCTACAGGTCATAACCCTTTATTCTGGTATTGTTTCCCTTTAGCTGCTACCTGACAGACACCATAGAATAGTTTGACATTTCACTCAATATACCTTTTTGATCTAACATGTATATTAACCATATCCCACTAAACGTTAAGCATCTGTTTGAAAGTATCAACCAGAGAATTCAATCACTGTTGTGAAATGGTACACAAGTACACATCTTTTTATTCGAAGTAGTAACAGTTGTCAAGCTCTGAGGGATGCAAATATAACGAACTCAACCCAAGAGATATACAAAAGCAACTTTGAAAATACGAGCTAAAGTCTTGGTCTGAAAAAGTTTTAAGGTGCATGAAAACACAGCTGAATGTTTGGCCTATCTGCTGATGAACTTCCGCCAAAACGATAAAGCCTGAACATGACAGAAGCACTCTACTCAGCAGTCGGAGGTGTAATGTTATTGTTTGAGTGTCCTCTGCTGGACACCACGTGGCATAGCAAGAAAGCCAGGAATGCATTGAATTTTACTTAGAAAACAACGTAACTACAAAATTCAGAATAGTCCCTATGTTTCATACTCACTTAACTAATTAAAAAAAAATAGCTTTTAATAAAATGTTACAGCTTTGAGATTTTAAAAAATAATTATTTACTCTACGATATAAATTTTTCTGCTGAACTAAGAGGAAAATGCTTATTGGAAAAATACTGCTTTTGTCAATTTGGCATGGCAAAGGGTTGCAATGACCCACTTAGATAAGGAGGAAGGATTTTGCTCAGAGGGCTTGTTTTTCTTTTGAATTCAAATTGAATTTGATGAAATCAGAATGCTGTTGCGAGACTTCCGCTTGCCATTGCAGCATCACTGCACCGCACGCATCTGCGTATGGAATCAGCCTCATATTTGGTGGGGCTTTGGGATGTGGCTATTCTGCCAGTGCTCATCTTTGACCCCATTCAAAAACTGTCGACTAGCTCTGCTGAGAATGCCACGGGAAATTTTTCTTTACCCTTTGAGAACTCGGTTCGGTTCAAGTAATTTATTTGGTCTGTTATTCGTAGCCCAGTATGTGTGAGGTACTTTCACACCTGAATGTAAGCTTTTCTTATTGCTGATCATAGGTTTCTTTGCCTTTCTGAACTTTCTAAGCTATTAGTTAGTTATTCGTGGCATTGTTAAAGTGGCTTTTAAAAGAAGCTGTCCTGATCCATATCACACTGCTCCAGACGGCATTCTAAGTACACGATTCCTTTTCTGTCTCAGAAGAACTGGCCAAATGTTCATTGTTTTTGCAGTTATCTTCTTTATTCATAGGAACATCTTCTCTTCCTCCATTTTCTGCAAGCCTGGAGTTCTTATTTTGAAAGTTTTTCTTTATCAATATAAAGAAGAGGATCGCAAGCAAGTAGGAGGGCCCTCTCAACACTGCTGATAAACCAAGGTAGACATACCTGTCAGATAGAGAAAAAAGGTACTGTCAAACATTGAATTTTTCAAAGAAATTGAAGAAAATCACTTTTATACACTTAAAAGGCTCACAAGGGTATCAAAACCACATTAGAAGCTCAGGGGAGGGCAATTCTAAAACTCACTCTTTGTGAATGGTACCACAAAGTAGACACTTTGGCAACTAAAATCATCTGTTAAAGAATTTTAAATTTTCTATTTGCTTATTAGAATTGATACAGAGGTAAATTTGTGTACCTTTCCTCTCACTGGTAAATCATACAGTCTTTTAAATTGACTCAAAGGATATTAGAACAGATATTCCATTCCAGAAAGTTCCTGTTATTTATACTGAAGGATTTTTGCACTATTTAAAAACTGAGTAAAGAGCCAAGAGTTTAAGATTTGATTCACATTTCTCAATTTCAGGAAATCTAGGATGACCAAAATCTGAGTCAAGACCATTATATTGGATCAGTGGCCTTACATATTACAATAGGACAGATCAAGGAGGGTCTGTACAGACAAAATGCTTGGGACTTTTGGTGCTATACTTTGCCTTACCTGTATGCACTGGAGTCGTATAGCCTGCAAGCCCCTCGCTGCCCACATCTCGTGCTTGCCCATTTCAAGCATGTTTTGTCAATCAGTGCACCAAAGTAAACCGGCGCAGGGATCCCAGCTGCATGGGAATGAGCAAAAATGTCTCACAATATCACAGGAAAAGACTTTTTTTTGTTGTTGTTGGCTCTTCACCTCTGTCAGATAGCAGCTGATAGTACCTTCTATCTGAAGGGACACTACCAGGTATATATGACTAGAGGTACTGAATATACTTTTCAAAAAAGTCTGTGAATGTACAACAACTGAGATCCTCAGCATGACTTGGCCAGATGTGAGCTTATGCTTTACTAGAAAAGATGGCAGACACAGGACAGAATCCTACCCTTGATGAAACAAAAGGTGAGTAATCAGAGAAATGCAGGTTTCAAGGTGGACAGGACCATGTTTCACCATGTTTTGCTTCTACATGGGTATCTTGCATTATTACAAAGGAAATAATTTATTTTGTAGTAACAGGTATATTCTCAGAGTGTTGTACCCTAGGTTTCTAGTGACAGTGTGAACTCAATAAGCTGCCTATAAAGACCTGTAACTTATGATCATTAAGGCTGTAGCCAGGGTATAATGGGAGAAATGTTGTTTTGGGGATGTTTCTTAGAGAATGAAGAGGGGAGCATGCCAGATGTGATCTCCAAGTCACTGAAGAGAAATGTTGGCTTTCATGAATCAGTGACTAGGGCTCTGCACCTTCATACAAAGGAAGGAGCACATCCTCTCAAAGGGCTGAAAAAAAAAAGTTTATAGAAAGGGGGAGGATCTTTTTTTTGTGATGTTTTTCTCTTCTCATGACCAGAAAAGTTTCAAGAATCCCATTGGCACTGCTAGTTCTGAATGATGGAGAAATTCTGCCCTAACAGTGTATGACAAGGAAAATTCAAAAGGACAAAATGTATGTACACTTTTCTGTCTCCAAAGGTCTTATCACAATCATGACTAGAGACTACAGCCCAAATTTGTAAGCTGCTGTCAATTTTTTAGGCAAAAAATAGTAGGAAATCCATGCTGTTTGATTCTTCACACACATTTCTCTACACTTCTGAAAAACTATTCTTACTGTGTCAATAAAGAGAACAAAAGAAAACAGAGGTGCTTTCTTGCCTGCCTAGGCACCTTAATCAACTGTCTCATTTACAACCCTCCAATAAAAAAGGGAAAAAGAGAAGAGCCTTGCCTCATGCTTAAAGGGAAATGAAATCTAATCTGTTGTGTCCCAGGAAAGCAAAGTTTCAATGTGAAGAAAACATTTTGCTATGAGCAGAGTTGTATTAGTGTTGAATGAAGTCCTACAAGAGCATTTCTTTTTGGTCTTACTTGCATCACTGTGTCTCAGTTAGCCATTAGTTGAATGTTAAGTTTGAAACTTTATAGAATTATTTAGAAATTCAAAACAGTGTTTTAAGTTTGTGCAGAATCTCTGCCCGTTTAGAAATACCAGGCTCCCAAAGTGCAATATCATTTAATCAGCAAGTCAGAACTTTTCAAAATTGTGTCAGTTGACTTCTCATTGAACTCTACACTGTATTTGGACCTCCAGAAACAACCCAGAATTTTCGGGTATTTGAAATATACATCTGGTTTACAAACGGTTGTTGCATGGGTGTCATTTAAAGTCAAGCAAGCAAGTACGTTTGTTAGTCAGAAGGATGTCTCTTACCTAGCATTCTCATAACAAGTGTGTACAGACCAACTGCAAGAGATTTCAACTCTGGCTGAACGCATCTGAAAGAAAGATGAATGAGTAAGAGGGATTTGCCTAAGTGTTTAGACATGCCTATTAAATTGCTGTTAATCTCCCCCAACTGAACACTCTTAATGACAGAAAACTAAGTTTTGGAAGAAGAGTGCTTCCTCTGGGTGCTGAAAAGGTATAAAGTGGTATGAGAAAGGGGAATTAAAGTATTGTTTTCTATCACATATCTCCTGGGAAGTTCATTCACTGTGTGTAGTTACGTAAGAATTTTTAAAGGCATAATCATGCTCTAAACTAGTGTTAACGACATCAGTTTCTCAACTGCCTTAGTTCCCTGGCGTACTTGTTCTTTACCTGATGGGAAATACCTTACTCACCTGATGGAAAATATCATATTGCCCTAGGACAAGAATTCTAGAGTAGCAGCATTAGTGCAGCATCTTTTTATATGCAAATGACATTCCTCTGTACAACAACACATCTTGAACTACGCAATGCCCATCTGTTTCATGGGGAACCATACTTCAAACATCCAGAACGTTCACTGGTCTTCAATCCGTTATATATCCAGTCTCTGATACCTCCTTACATATATTAATATGGTCAAGCTTCAGAAAAATGTCTCACAGAAGTGAGTTCACATTCTGTTTTCTATGTTCATTGAGGATGACATAATGCCATTAGGACTTCCACTAAATTTGCCACTGATTGAAATTTCTCTTTAGGTTACTGAAAAGTATATTCTAATTTGCATACTTTGTTCTGAATCACATTCTGGTATGCCTGCACCTGTGTACTTCAACAGATGTAAGCACCAGAGCCTCAGACTGAACCATCAAATGTCCTGAATACCCTAATGTCTGAGGAGCCCAATATGTCGGACAACTCCACATCCAGAAATCCTGACAAATGCACACTATTTTAAATCCACACAGCCAAAATATCCAAGAAGGGAAAGAGGATGTGATCTGAAAAACCTGGGTGAAAGATAGCCATGAGAAAAAAAACATTATGTGGTATTTGGAAGCAAAACTTTTGAACCAACTTACTGGCAGCAGCCAAGTAAGGTTTGATATTAGCAGCTACAAACATAAGCAGAATGACAGAACACATTAGATAAATCATGTTATACTGCAAGAGAGTTGTCTTCTCCCAAAGGAAAGAGGAAAAACCTAGATATGACTTTGATCACCTCACTGTAACCTCTGAACCATTGTTACACACTTTTACTTACCTGTACATGATGAGGTATGCTGGGGTGCCTCCCAGTGCATAGCAAAAGCCACTTAAGACTTGTATTACTGTATAATAAATAAACATCATTGAACAATCATCACTTTTTGGACATTGCCCCAAGGTGACAGAGTTATTTCCTGACCATGAACTGCTGGCTTCAAGACAGCTGCAGTTATGGAAGACCTGGAAGACACAAAACAGAGTCGGTAGGACATTTCTCAAGCAATGAGGAATCTTGCCTTCAGACACTGGCAGAATCTGAAGCCTTACTATTTTCTTGATTGCCTTTCCTTGAGGCAATGGGCAGCAGCTTCTTTTCTTTCCTACAAACTGTGCTCAGATTAGGAAGGGATATTCCAGTATGCTCCTAACAGTGAACACAACATCATTTTTGGAAGATGTACGGAGTATCTGCAGGACCTCTGAACCTTTCTTTGTGTCCCTGGAGGGCTGCTGAAGGGAAAAAGTGAGGTTCAGGGTGTATGCCTATTGTTGCTAGTTGTCTCTGCCTGTATGGCGTTTTCCATGGAAAACACCTGGATCCCAGCTCCTCCTCTTCTAAAGCTGATCCACCAGCCAATCCACCAGAGGTACCTCAGAGCTGTAAGCAGCAGCTGCCTGTCAAGATGCAGCTTATGCAGACTGCCTGAGAAAAGCAGCAGATGTACAGATAGTGTAAAAGCAATAGATTTCAATCAGGAGTTGAAGGCAAGAGGATCTATTAATGTAAGGGGGACTGTGGGCCACGAACCTCAGCCTCTACAGAGGAAAACTTTTATGCTGGACCACTCACTCTCATGGACCCTTAGACATGTTTATTAAACTGCTATCACATTAATGATGTGCATCATGGAGGATGCTATAATAAGTTAGTGTCCTTCAGCTACAGCTAAAAACTTCAGGGCAGCCAAATTGTGGTTTATAAAAGGCAGATCACAAGTAAACTTTAGAAAACATGTAAATACTGTGAACTGTTATTTTCCCCCTCTTATGTTCAATCCACAAAATTCTGCAGCCAGAAAGCATAAATACCTTAGTGACAGCTCCCCAGTAACTTTGTTTTCTCTTAAACACATTACACTACTGAAAATCTCTGTTGTTAAATGGAAAGCAAGCTGGTAAAAAGCTGCAGAAACTTGAGCAGGCTCTTACCATGTTCTTCCCATGTCCCTCTGAAGTCGTGCATCCAGCCAGACATGCCGAAATATATGTCAGTCCGTTGCCTCCACACACAGGATCCCACACATTGGTGGCACATTTGCAGACAGAATTGCAGTCAGAATATATGGCATTTTCATTATATGGAATGGGTTTGCTTAGAAGTTGAGACAGGAGTAAGAACAACTTTTAATTCAGCACTGAGATCAGTGTAGCCCCTTCTGTGTGACAGCGTTTTTGTTCTCATAAGACTAGGGCATGCATTTTAATATTTGAACCTCTAAAATATTGATCTTTTTGCTTCATATTTCATCTCACTCATGCTGATATTAAAGTGATCACTAGATTATTAATAATGCTATGACAAATGAAATTGCTACGACTGATTTTAACTCCCAGGCATAGACAGAAAAAACTGAAAGTATTTGAGAGGTCAGCTGTACCTAGAGCTAGGGACAGATAATACAGCCTTATCAGGTACTTCTTCAGCTGTTGGTAAAAATGTGCCAATGATAGAAACTAGACTTCTGAGAGTGTATGCCAATCCAAATGCTAGTGTTTTTCTGCACGCCTTGGGAAGCCACCTCCTAATGCACAGCTCCTCTTCCGGTATCTTTCTTTGCTCAAAGAACTAATAATAGCTTCTCACTTTTGAACATTTGTTCTGTCTTGACAGGAGAGAACATCTCTGTTAGGCATAAAAGATTCATTTTGTTTTGCAGCAGGCTGAGAGTCTGATGTGCTGCAGTCTCCATATCCACGCAGGATGTGCTACCAGTGTGCAATGTACATATTCTTCATCCTTTTAATGGGTCTGAATAAACTTTGCAAGAAAATGGTTTCTGATATAGAGATGGCACTGTGTGAAACAGAAATATCACTTCTACAGCAAACAAAAATCCTGCATTAGTAATGATGTAACTTTGACAATGTGTTTCTGATTAAGCTTTTACCAGTGCTGCACTTTGTCAAGCTGCCCTCTGCTGATCAACAAAACTTGGTATTTTTTGCTTCCTCTAAGCATTGCAAAAGCACGTTTGTCTTTCAGCTCTAATGTCCTTGTACAGTATTTAACTATTGCTGTCGTAGAAAAAAAACTTCATTTTATACTCACCCATCATATGATACTGTAATTCCTGCTACAACCTGGTTCTCACAGCCAACAAAAAAGTGCAAGAGAGAGAAGGAGTAGGCAAAAAATGACATGGTAAATGCAAACTTGGTTGCTCCAATGATGCTCATTTTATACTTTTTCATTATTAATCCTCCCAGGAAAATACCAATTCCAACAGGTGGTAAGGATGTCAATCCTGAAAGGGATTATTGAAGAGGAATGTTAAAATAAGTCAGTCACACTGGGTTTAAGAGTCAAACTCTGTTTTTGAGTTGATGTCCCTGGCAGTTGTATGTTGTACCACAATGACTCTAGGTGGCTTTCCACTCAGCCAAATCCTGGGGTTGCATATGCTACTTTGAAGTGTCTACACTTCAAAACAGACAGTATGTCCAGCTAGCTGACAGTGGTTTGTTCTCACTTTAGTAGGAACATATCCCTCAATCAGATGTTTCAGAATTTAAGACTCCCCCACCCCATTCGTTGCATATTTTGAGTACCCTCGCAAGAATATAGTAATGCTATTAGTACAATATGATATAAATATCATAATGTAGTATTTTAATCATAATTAAACATAAATAATCAAATAGAATATAATTATTTATTCTGTCCCCACAGACTCTAAAACTAGCTTATATGCTGCCTTCATATAATTCAAGTTCAGGAAAGATCAGTCCCGGAAAAAGATGCCAGAACTTCTCCCAGATCAACCATTATAAAATAAATCATCATTTCACTGTAACTCACCTATTAGAAAGTTAGATTTAGATGCAGATTGTCCATACTGCTGTTCCATGTACTTTGGCTTGTAAGTCAAGAAACCAACAAAGCTACTGAACTGTAACAGTGAGCAACACAAAAATGTAACGTACATTCGATTACTCAGTACTTTTTTCAAGGAGGTATAGAAATCTGAAAGAAAGGGATATATGAGTTGGCTTTAAAGATACATGAAATAATTACAGGTGAGTAATCTATGAAATTTAGGGCAAAATCCTTCTTTTAACTGTCCAAGGGTAAATTGTGTTGATCTTCATTTGCTTGTATCTGAAAGCAAAACCAGGCTGTTGGAAAACTCCAGATGTTGAGATAAGAGTAGAGAACCTTAAAAGAAGAGAGAATTTCAGGTTAAGCTCTGAGTTCTGGAATGAGATATACATGCGAAGACAAAAGGGCTCCACACAGCAAAGACATCTTTCAGCTTACAAGTTTCAAGGCTAAGTGACTGGTGCCTTTGTAGAGAAGCCCAGTAGCATGTCTTGCATTGGGATCTGATCTTAGGAGGAATTTTTGGTGATAGAAAGTATCTCTTCCCTTCACCTTTTCTCCTCTTTCATAGAGTAAGGACTGCTCAATCAGAATTCAAGCCTGCCGTGTTTTCCTCAGGCAGCAATGCGCTTCAGAGTCTCCATGAGCTCTATGATGACCAGAAAAATAATTTGGCCTTCCATAATGCAAAAGGAGACTTATAATTTTTTTAGGTCTTGATGGAAACAGTGTTTCCTCTACTCAAATTTCTATTGCAGAATTTCTGACGTCGGTGCCATACATGTAATCATACGTGCAGAACCTCACAATCTCGAAGAAGCTCTTTGACTTCTCATAATATTTACTGGACAACTCCTTTCCTGGGGACAGTTAACTCATTTACAATGAAGTGTAGGGGAGGTAAAATGTTCTGAAGAACTACCACATTTCTTCTGTACGTTTGGTTTCCATAATTACCTGACATGCAAAACACTTGCCTTTCAGCATTGTTGACCACTTTATTGGCTTAGGTTTTGCAGGAGGAAGTGCCTTCCTCATGGCTCCCATGTTTTCCAGGAGACCAGGTGAAGTTTTGTCTTTATTGGCTTTCAGTGGCTTTTTCATACTCTTTGGCAGGAAGCAAAATGGAATAGCAGCTAGGAAACTGATCACTCCACCTATTAAAAAACCAAGCCACCATGCACCCACCCAGCGAGAGTCCTGTGGAGTGATAGTAATTTTTCCTAGAATTGAACAAGACAGAATTAAGTCATCTTAATTGAGGAAATGGAACTTCCCACATTTTATTTGCTAAAGTAGCTATATTTGTACAGTGGTTGAATTTCAGCAGTAATGATTATCACCTAACAAAAGACCTTTAATGCAGTGAAGGCATCAAAACTCATATCCCCTGCTGTGGGGGGAACACCTAGTTGGAAACAGGTGATTTTAAGGTCCCTTCCAACCCAAGTCAGTCTATGATTTTATGATCCACCAAAACTGTAAAAGTGGTGTGCTAGCAGAATCTTCTCATTAAGATCACAACTTAGAAAAATTTCTTTAGTCTCTGAGTGCTCTTGTTACTATATTCTAAGATTAAATATGTATTTTAATCCTTAAAACCTAGAAGAAGATTCTAAAATGTCCCTTGCCTAATTCAGCCTTCACCCCAAAAGCTTCCAGTAATTTGATAAAATTATTACAAAGTAAAATTAATAAAAATAACATAATTAATGTAAATTAAATATAACTGAATTAATGCAGTTAGTATTTAAAATACTCTTCTGCAAATATGTAGATGAATCTTTTAGCAACAGGTATTAACTTACTTTCACTTCACCTATTTTGCTTACCTAAATCCACAAATCCAACATCCACATAGAGTTTGGCACATAAGGATCCCAGCAGGAAACCAAACATTGGGCCAAACATGGCTATTGTGTGCAAACATGCTGAAAGTATAACGAGGCAGAAGACAGTACATTTTAATGAGTGAATGTTTTCTTCTTGCAGAGGATAATCAACCTCTTATATTAAGAATCTCTCAGTTTACTTCATGTTGACATTACCTACATATACAGGAACATTCTCTTCTTTAGCAAAATCATCAAGATAAGAGATGCCCAGTGGGGTTATTGGAGTCTCACCAATTCCACGTAACATGTTTCCCAGTAAGATGTATATCCACATATATGATGATGGTTCTTTCTCACAGGCTGCAGGTAATGAGATGTTACATTTTCATATTTTTTAAGGGGAGATAGTGACAAATCACAGGAAATTCAGCACATGGTTATAACTTAGTATTTATGGTTTGAACAGCATTCTCCTCATAGAATATCAATGAGAGGCTGTCAACCTGATTATCTCTTTTAATAATCTTTAGATATCATGTTCCTCCGCCTTCACTGTGTTTGATTTCTGAAGATACAAGTAGCACCCATCAGAAAAAAAGCCCAAGGGAAAAAAAAAAGGCAGACTGATACTATCATAAATATGTTATCTGGCATATAAAATGAGAAGTTTGAGAAGGCATGTAGAGTTTGACTCTCTCTCTATCTATTTCCCATGCAAAGCAACTCGTGTAACATCTGTATTCCATGTTGAAAGTAAGATCAGAGAAATCTCAACTTACTTCCAGTTGACTCTGTACAACTTCTCTTCCCCTCTTGTCATCTCTTCCCCCAGACCCAAGTAACGAATCCCTTCAGAAATTTCTTTGCAAACAGGCTCAGCATCTCCTTCAGTGTTAGGGTTATATTATAGAAATTTGGAAGTGTGAACATAGGAAAACTAGGATCTGGGTCCTAGTAATTTGTGTTTGCTGGATGTTTCATCTCCAGACAAAATGCACAAAGAGCACTGAAGTATTAGTAATGTTCTCAGGAAGGTAGGGACTAAAGTTAGAAACCTAACTGAGCATCTTGCACTGGGCAATGATTTACTCCACATGTAACCAAAGGTAAAACTAACTCCTATATTTGTGTTTACACTTACAGTTCCTTACCAGACTGGGAGGTGTCCAAAAAGGTTTCATTCACATCTTGATGTGGAGAGCACGGATTTAAGCCTGAAGTTGTGTTGGTTGAAGGTCTTGTATCTGATGCGGTCTCATACTTATAACTGCGAACAGTAGGTTTAGAGGCAGGGTTCAGTATGGAAGTGCTAGGATAGTAGGCCAGGAACTGCTTGAATGCTACTTCCCTAGAGGTATTTTTGTTTAAGTATCAATCCAAAATGCTACTGAAGGAGCAAGAAGAAAGTTTACTTAAGTATATTTTAAAAATATGGAATACCAATGGTATGGAAGATATAACATTTCAAGCTGGAAATTATCTCTGAAAGTAATTCAGGCAGGACTGAATTTCTGCTGTCAACATTTAGAGTCTGGTCCAAATTAGATCCCTACACTGACTACACTGTCAAGGAGAAAAAGAACAATCTCTGGAGTCTGAGCCTCCCTTTTTATCTTGGATATATATTTCTGGGAGGATAGGGAAGAAGCAAGAAAGGCAGATATGAGCCTTTCTGAGGAGCAAGTGCAATGATCTTATGCAGAACAACATGGTAAAGCACACAGTCTGCTTCTAGGAACTAGACTGGCTCTATTTGACTGGAAAAGCTTATTTTTCATGTTGAAACAAAGAGTGTTCGTCACAGGGAAAAGTACAGAATAGTATAAAAATTCAGGCTGAGACCCATGAGACACTTTATGAGTTTCTGAGTATAGATGAGCAAGATGCACAGCTTGATTTAAGCAGTGGAAAATACAAGTCTGATGCTAATGCAAGATCTACCATCATGAAAAAATGTATTCTTTATGTTCCTCTGGACCTAGAGAAGATGCATAGGAATTAGTTTTAGCAGATGTGAACATGGATATGCAAGGATGCAATGAGGAAAGCCAAGGCCCACTACAAATTAAATCTGGTGAGGGAGGTCAAGGAATACAGGAAAGGTGTCTTTAAGTATATCAATAGCAAAAGGAAGACTAGGGAAAACGTGGGCCCACTGCTGAATGAGGTGGGTGCTCTGGTAATGGGAGACACTGAGAAGATGGAGTTATTGAATGCCTTGCCTTCTTTGCTTCAGTCTTTACTGCTAAGGCTGCCCCTCAGAAATCCCAGAATCTGGAAGCAGGAGAGTCTGGTGAAAGGAAGACTTTCTCTTGGTCAAGGAGTATTATCTGGTTGGAGGTCATCTAGACAAACTTGATGCACACAAATCCATGGGCCCCAATGGGATGTACCCATGAGTACCGAGGGAGCAGACAGACGTGATTGCCAAACTGCTCTCTATCATCTCTGAAAGGTCATGGAGAATGGGAGAAGTGCCTGAGCACTGGAGGAAATCCAGTGTCACTCCAGTCTTCAACAAGGGCAAGAAGAAGGAGCCAGGAAATGGCAGGTCAGTCAACCTCATCTCTGTCTCTGGGAAAGTGATGGAAAAACTTATTCTAGATTTCATCTTTAAGCAAGTGGAAGAAAAGGAGGTTATCAGAAGGAGTCAGCATGCATGACTAATCAGGTAGCCATGAGTGGCTGGGTAGATGAGGGGAGAGCAGTAGATGTTGTCTACGTTGACTTCAGAAAGCCTTCCTCGACATCCTTGTAATGAAGCTTAAGAAGAGAGAACAGTGAGGTGGATTGAGAACTGGCCAATTGCCAGAGCGCAGAGAGTTGTGATCAGTGGTGCAGCATCTAGTTGGAGGCCTGTAATTAGTGGTGTTACCCAGGGGTTGGCATTGGGTGTGGTCTTGCTCAACATCTTCATCAGTGATGTGGATGAAGATACAGAGTGCACCCTCAGCAAGTTTGCTAATGATATGGAGCTGGGAAGAGTGGCTGACACCTGAAGGCTGTGTTCCCATTCAGCAAGATCTGGACAGGCTGGAGAGATGAGTGGAGAGGAACCTGGTGAGGTTCAACAACGGCAAGTGTAGGGTCCTACACCTGGGAAGGAATAACAGTATGCATCAGTACAGGTTAGGGGCTGACCTGCTGGAGAGGAGATCTGAAAGAAGGAGCTGAGTGTCCTGGTAGACAGTAGGTTGACCATGAGCCAGCAGTGTGCCCTTGTGGTCAAGAAGACCAATGGTATCCTGGGGTGCATTAAAAATAACATCAAGGGAGGCGATTCTCCACCTCTACTCTGCCCTGGTGAGGCCACATGTGGAGTACTGTGTCAAATTCTGGGCTCCTCAGTTCAAAAGAGACAGGGAACCCCTAGAGAGAGTCCAGTGGAGTGCTACAAAAATGAGGGCCCGGAGCATCTCCCTTCTGAGGAAAGGCTGAGAAATGTGAGACTGTTCAGACTGGAGAAGACCAAGAGGGGATCTTGTCAACACTAAGTGGTGGCTTTGAAGAGGATGGGGCCAGGTTCTTTTTGTTGGTGCCTGCTGACACAACAAGGAGAAACACACACAAACTGGAAGACAGGAAACTCCATCTGAACATGAGGAAAAACTTCTTAACTTTAAGGTGACAGAGTATTGGAATGGGCTGTCCAGAAAGGCTGTGAAGTCTCTTTCCCTGAAGATATTCAGAATCACCCTGGACACCTTCCTGTGCAACCTGCACAAAAGGATCTGCTGAAGCAGGAGACTGGACTAATGATCCCCAGAGGTCGCTTCCAACACCTATGACTGTGATTCTGTGATTTGGAACAGAAAATAAGCCAGGACCATTTCTATGAGCACCAGTACATCTGCTGGCTCTCAAGCTGAAAGCTGCCTTCTGTAAGGAGTTGCTGCAGGAGAGCACAGTCTGTTTCAAAAATACGCCATCTTACACAAATCTCTAGTTTCCTCAAGTCCAATGCTATATTATTCTAATCAATCTTGATCTGTACTTACTATCCCATGAAGAAATGAGGCATTGCTGTTAAAAGACTTCCCAAAGCCATAGTAAAGCATCCAGCAGCAATTACTTTGGGCCTGTGAAGTTTAGCTCCAAAGTAGCTTACAAATGCAATCACCAGCAAATTACCTGGAATGTAATGAACCAAAATTAATACTAGATGCTGTGCCTCATACTTCTCTGAACAGTTTTCTGCATATTACGGAATACTATTACCCATCTCAAAGCTTCCATCGATGAAACCAACAGTAGAGGATGGAAGGTCAAACCTTCGTTCAATTTGTGTGATGGAACTTTTCATAATCGTACCAGACAATGCTTTACTGAAGTAGCTGAACGATAAAGCAGCAAGAAACACCTGAGGGAAGATTGAGATAGAAAATGAGAGGTAGGGGCAAGGAAAGATATCACATACAAATAAAAATATTTTTAAAACTGTGCGAGGCAATCATCACAGTGTATGATTGTTACTCAAATGATAGTGACAACACTGTGTTTGAATTTTCTGTACTCTGGTTCTGAGAGTGGTGCCAGGATGTACTCAGTGATGTTAGCTCACTGCTCAGCTTTTCCCTGCTGGAAAGAACTGGTGCTAGCTGCTGCACTGAAAGCTTCCACTTGCTTTACTTGGTTCGGAGTTGCAACAGCCATCTTAGTGACCAGAAAGCCTGATCTGACCTGTGTTGTAAGCCAGAGGTGTTCCAAAGCAGAAATCCTGTGGACTGTAGAACTTAAATTTGGCAGACAAAAAATTGGGGACTGCATGCCTTGCTGACATCCTGTGGTTAAAGCTGATGACCATGCTGGGCAGCCAAAATAGTGAGATTTCTGGATGTTGCAGAAATGTAGATTTTCTCACAGATGAAAAACCTCATCAAGACAGATTTAATGAGACTAGTCTCATCTAAAATTAATATCAGCTCCAGTTATTTTCTGTTTGGGTCACATGACACTTATTTTGTGCCAGTTCGTAACTCAAGCACATAGCTAGCCATGGTACCAAAATGAAGTATTAGCACAAGATTTTGTGACGTCTCTGGAAGTAGTACAGACTGATTTGAGTTCATCACTGTCTAAAATACATTGAAATATGCAGATTATGTCCATGTCGCTTGTATACCATGTACGTGACAACTAAAAGCTTGACATTCTTTGTAATTTTATAGTTGCTTTCACTAACATGTATTACAACTTTTTCAAATAAAAATGTATTTGATAAGAAGCTAAACTAAGTTTGTTTAAATATTGTCTAACTATTTCAACATAATCTAAAAACAAATAGACTTACTGCTCAGTGGGTAAAAGTTCCAATACAACACAAGTAAACAAAAGTAAATATAGGTTTAGACTTTGCAATTCTATCCAATGTAAGAAATACAGTCATCAACATGCTTGAAAACAGGTATATTTATTTTCTTTTGGTCTAGGAATGAAGAGAAAAATCTCACAAGTGCAGACTTTGTCCTGATGTTTTAGATTTCCTGAGCTGAAGTGGCAAAAAAAGGAGTCTGTAAGAATCACCTTTTTTGCCTTGCACTGAGAGCAGTGCTCTCCTGGATGTTTTGGCTGAAATCAGAGACTGCTGGTAAGCATGAAAACACATACAACAGTGACTTAGATATTTTAGGTTTGAAAGTGCAGTCTCCATGTAAGCATAAAGTATTTGACAAGATGAAGAGGTTGAAGAACAATTTGTCTTGTACTACCAAAATACTGTGTTCACCAAACTCTAACTGCCATAAAGTCCTTCACAGAAACATACAGATGTAGATGCACAGGCTTGCAGCATTGCCTGTATATATAATAGTGAAGTTAGTCCTGTGAGTCTTCCAGAGAGCTCAGATTCTATTTTTGTAGGTGTATATGGGTGGCATCTGTGAGTCAGATAAAATAAAAAATACAGCAAACTTCACCCAATACTCAGTCCAAATCACTCCAGAAGTACAAGAAGTTTGCAATTGCCTATTTTTTCCATTAATCTTTCATTTTACAGAACTTTTTATAGAGATGAATGTGTCCCAGCTCCACAGAGTCTATGGAATTTAATCTGAGATGAAGCTGGCTGAAGAACTAGTCAAAGTATAAACCCAAACACATCAGTATCACAAGAAATCTTGCCCTTGTACTATTTACACCTCATCCAGAAGCAATAAATACTAAAGGCTTTAACATGAAAGCAAAATTCTCTTTTGTTTACTAGCTCTGTTCAATCTATTCCTTCTGTGTACTCCATTTTGGCCCTAAAAAATGGGTATTGACAGCAAGCTCCAGACATAGGTGTAAAAGAACCATCAGTTTTAGGATGCCTCATGTCTTCTATTGGAGAGTGCTACCTCTCTTCAGTAACAAAAATGAGGACCTAACTATGAGTAACTTGAGAGTAAGTATGTTAGGTCTGCACTTATTTTTGTTAGGATAAATCTAAGATCCAACCCTCCTCTGCACTCCTGGTGTGTATTTAGGTCCAGAAGAGATATTGGGAACAAAAAGGAGGTAATCTGTATTGTCAAATCTTTAGCAACATTTCTTAACATACAACAGTGGTAATTTTTAGTGATATTAGTAAGCACCAAACCTTCAAGCCCGTGCAACAGGAAGTCTTCTTTTTGACTGGTAGATTTTCACTTGTTTCATCGTCCAAAGTCTGGGCGGGTTCTGCTTCCTGGTTTGAGTCATCGATATTGCTGGATTCGGTTTCCACCGTCATGGTTGATTGCTCTGCTGAGTGATCTGAACTCAAGAGAAAATGATAATAGATATAAAAACACACATGGCAAAATAGAGTTGTTTGAGAATTTTTCTGATGAGACAGTAGTCATGGGAAAGCACCAAGACAATGAAACCGATCTTTCCATCGGGAATATTTTGGTTTAATGACTTAGGTGTCTCAAAGTGTGTACTTGTTTAAATACTGAATTACTTTGTTAAACATCTTTTTTTTTTTTTAATGAAATGTTTCTTCACTCTTCCCACTGTTCCCTCCCCTCACCATCGTTTTTTTTTTTATGCCATGAGTGACTTTTAATGCTAAAAAGACTATTTCCACGAAAGAGTAAGAGAAACAGTAAACCAGAGAGATCAATATGACATCAGTACTGAAACATGGGGAGTACTAGGGAAGCTCTGCATTTGTGGGCCATGTTGCTTAAGACTCAATCAGCATTTTTAGAAGACTTGTGTAATAACACTCCGACATCCGACTTGCCCTTTTGCACCAATTTGCTGGCAACAATTCCTGGCAACAAAAAATTAGTTACTTTATCTATCTGACCTACTTTAGGGAGCTTTTTTTTTCTTTCTTCTTGCAGTGTTATACAGGGTGTCCTTAATCCCCTTCTGTCTGCGGAGTTATAACTATATTCACCGACGCTAGGAATCCTTTGCAAATCAGAAATTTGGGAGAACTGCACCAATTCCATGGGGAAGAGCACACCTTGTACTCAAAGAGGACAACTTATTTTCTCCTGTGAATTATTTTTTTTTTGTTGAAAGATTTGTCACACAATTAAGTTGAATTTGGTTTTATTGCAGTGAATATTACATACTTTACCTTCCTCTTTTCTCATTTTTTCATTTATTTTATATTTGAGAGATGTAAGCAAACAGAAAGGAGAATACATCATTGAAATGCTATAAGGGAACTCTACATATCTATTTGCAAAGTTTATTTAAAGAAGGAAAGCACTTGCCCGTTTGTGCAACTCCAACTACAAACAGAACAGATTTCTGATGAAAGATCCAGATGACACTGAACAGCCCCGTGGAAAAAAAATGGATCACTTGAAAGAGAGCCTTCTTCAGATCTGCAGATTTTGACACTCAGAGGAGATAAGAGTATTGGCAATAATGACCCCAAATCATAGCTCACTGGAACTGATATATTTTACCTTTCACAGTACTCTCCTCATTTCAGAAAAGAGTGAGAATGATAGAGAGGGGAGGAAACTCATAAAAGGAGAGGTTTTCCATGGTTGAATGGAGCTGAAAAAAGTTGGATGAACTTTTTCAGTACTGGAAAATGTCCATGTGCATTTGCAAATTGCTCTGCTACAGTCCGCATGGCAGAGCAAAGCTTTTCAGAGCATTTAAAGGGTAGGCATTTCTCTAATGCATGATAGTGAAGAATGTTTCTTTCCACTGAGATGGAGCAGGGTTAACACCCAAGGATATTTAAAACAAGTACACACAAAGAGATTTAAATAATTTAGGATTTTCTTAGCTTAAGTTCATGAGCATGTCCTTAGGTACTAATGCTGGCACAAACAATACCCTTCCCTTCCCACCCCATCCCACACTCTTGACTCATGCAAATACCACTGCTTCTGTGGCTGTGCTGTAAGTCTTGGTCAGAACACAGGTCCACAAGAAACCTCAAAACTTTTCCTTCTTCTTGGCTCCTCATACAGCTAGGATCAAGAAGTAGAGGAAAGGATTTCCTCATGTCTGCACAACTGCTAGCAAAAATGACTGTTAAATAAGATTCTTAGTGCTCAGAGAGTATGCAAATAATTATGAGCACCTTGTTCTCTGAAATTTAGCTATTTCTGTGTAACATGAATGTAATAGCTTCTTCCTCTCATAAAGACAGAAAAAGGACTCTGGTAAGATGTTGGGGAAAAAAAAGTCATTTATGGTAACAGGGCTATGGAAGTAGGATTTTTTAGAGAGTTTGAAGGTACAACATAATTTAGAATCTGAACATGAGGAGAGAAGGAGTGCAGGTGGAGAAACATGAGGATAGAAATATGAAATAAAACAGAGAAAAGACAAAGGCAACTAGGTATCTAGAAATGTAACTGAGTACGTCCAGACATTATCAGCCCATCCTGCTAAATGTTTCAGAGAGAGATTGGGAAAGCACTGGAATGGAGGACAGATTGAAGTAAAAGCAGTAAATATCAAAGGAAAGGTTAAGAATTTAGAGGTAAACAGTTGAAAAAGAGGCATCCACACATAGATGTTAGAGTATCAGGCAAGATAAAGTGTGAAAAGGAGAAGAAAAATAAGGTAAAATTCAACTTCTGGTTGCAAAAGCTGCCTGATGCGCACAGAAAAGTACGAAGACAGCTAGGTGATGGTTGCTAGTTCCTCTAGAGATCCAGGGAAGGTCTCTCAGGCAAGAACAAGGATGACCAGCTCCTGTCAGTGGAGAATGACTCATCACTGCTTTGCAAAGGTACTACTGGAAAAGGTGCTGCTTTTGCTGGAGAAGAGTGGGAGCAGGGGAAAGAAAGGAAAATATGGTGCAGCCTGTGCTGGAGAGATGTCAGAGTGAGCTATGTGCAAAGATCAACAGTTGGAGATGCTGGCAACATCTCCTGCTGTCCTCAGTTGACCTTGACCTACCTGGAAATTTGTGAAATACAGAAGAGAGTAGGGCTGGGAAAATGCCACGCCACAAGAAGATAAGAGAAAATATAAATATAAAAGTTTGATTTGTTACTGGTATCAACATAATTTAGCTGTTGAGCCTAACAGTCTCAAGTACTGATGAAGTTCGTGTTCTAGATTTATTTAACTAGTGTTCTCTTTTTTTTCTATCTTTAATTAATAAGGGAGCTGGTTACAAGCAGAGGAAAAGTATGAAACCTTCTACATCAAATATGTTCATTCAGTTATATGAGTTCTCTAAAACTACTGTACTTCACTTGCACAAGCCATTCTGCTGTAGTACTAGCTTGAGACATTTGCATTTGCAGAAGGGCAAGATCAGTCAAAGAACGTTTTAGGTTAGTTCAGTGGTCTCTCAGCCTAAACGAAAATCACCCTGGCTTCCATTCTCAAGGAAGGAACCAATACTCTTCTCAAAAGCAAACAAGTAAGTATCAAGCCATAGCGTGAGAATGAATGTTAACACTCTTCTAGTTCAGTTTTCCGTTGTATCCAGGAAGGATTGGACATACAGTTAATTACACTTGTTTGGTCTTGTGCTCAGTACAGAGTTTCTCATCTGAGAAACACTTCAGGTGAGGGAAGATTAAGAGTCTTAATTACTAATCAGTGTCAATCAGATGTGTCAGTAAGAGCTGAGAGATTTCATGGCATGGCAGGAAGCATACAGCAACCCTTGCAAAGCGATTCCATAGGACAGCAGTCCTCTGGAGAAAGGAACAGCCACAGGATTCTTCAGTACTTCAGGGTATACAGTCTTATAGGGGCTAGCTCTTTTTCTGTAACGTAAATCTATTCCTTACTGAATATTTAAAAACAAAAATTGAGCTTGGTTTTCCACTCTCTAATTATATGCAAATTAAAGTGAATAAAAGGGCCAAATTAAACACCTTAGCGTGAACAGCAGAAAATTCATTTTAAAAGATCAAGACAATATTTTGCTATGGATTTTATAGATGTTATGAATCAAAAATAAAATGATTCAGAGGAATTTTCAGAATCCAACACGGGCACTAATTCCTTGGGCTGTTTCTCACTGCAGCTGCATTCTCAGCAGCTGCACCACCATCCAATAGATTACAATATTAAAAATAATAAGATCAAGATTTCATCTAATAGCTTATGGTACTGTATTGATTTACACTAACTGCAATGTTAATCCAATCGCCTTATTGATTCTTAAAGACATTACGGTTTCATAACAATACCTTTTAAGTCAAGGTAATATGTCAAATGAACACCATAGTGCCATGCAGGCCTAAATCTGCTTGCATTGTTCATGATATACGATTTTTACTTTTCAGAAAGACACATAGAAATTCTAATGTCATCACTAAAATGTTAATATTTACAACATGAACGTTAGCAATGTAATTGTTCAAAGGAAACACAGACAGTACCACACAGATAATGTTCATTAGCTACAAACACTAAAGGACATTATGAGGTTAAGAAACAAAAAGAATATTAAAGAGGTTCCTACCTAGGTTCTGTATCCACAACAGCAGAAGTTATACTACCACACAAATGCTCAAAAGCCAGAATATTCTCTCCTTAAGCAAGGCTGTGCTGGTGCTTGGTAGAAGAATCATTAACTTCTAACACAAACTATGGTTTAAGCAGTTTTAATCTTGTCTCCTCCCAGTTCTGCCCTCTGCTAAAGGTCCCAAAATACATGTTTATCTACAGTGGTCAAAATTTAATCGGGTAGAAAATGTGCAAGTGTGTTCTATTTGTACATCCTTTTGTGAAATACCCGCTTTCCCAAGCTCATTCAGTTTATAAATTCAAGTCATTCACATGTTCCTGATATTTAAAAATGGGGTGTGCTGACTTCAGAGGTGTTCCTGCTTACAAATAACTAGAATGTATTTGAATAAGATGGTTTGTTTTCCTAGTCTATTGCTAATGACCATTCTTCTAAGACCTGATAGGGCCAGCCAAGGACATACAGAAGGAGAAAATATCATGAATTAGGTGTATTGAATAAATAGGGTGTTCAAGAAACAGTAGCGCTTTGAAGAATGCTCAGATTTATATCTTCATGCTATTTACAACACAAGCAAACCCAGCCTGAAAGTGTACTGGGGCTATGTGTACTTTGGATCAGCCCTTTGCCTGCTTACAGCTCTAGTTCAAGGAAACCTGTACTGGGTTCCTGACAAGTATTTTATTTGATTATGCTGTTGTGGATTGCGATTTATTCCAAAGAATAATTGTAGTTAAAATAGAAGTCCACTTTACAGCATGTGCACAACGAGTGCTGTCTGCCTAGACATTACACCAAAACGTGCCATTCCTTGCAGCTTTTGTTCTCTTCACTGCCACCACAATCACCTCACTTGTTCTTTTACCCACTATGAACAATTATAGACTACTTAATAATGCTGACCTTTGGATAGCCTTCAGTACTGTTATCAGAGATGTTTCACTGCTCTTGGCTTTTATTTTGACACTTAGTTACACAGTTTCCATTTCTAGAATAAGATACATCATTATCAAGCAAATGGTAGTCGCCTCAAAGTTATGTGTGGCACGGCAATTCAAATGCCAACATTAATAAAATTATAAAGTAAAAATGCAAAGGGAATTCCATGTCACAAATACAGGTCACAATCTCAAAACCGCTCTTTGTGAAAAGATCACAGCCTACCTTGGAAACAATGAGAATTGCATTCTTATCCACTTGTAAGGCTACTGCAACACATTGCTTCACTTTTAAAGAAGAAACTTATTTTGTTTCCCAGTCTATGATTATTCACGATCAAATTATATCCTGGTTCTTCTCTGGCAAAAAAGGTCCTTTAACATTAAGAATAATTCCATTTAATCTGATACTTAGTACTCAAACCTGATCATAAATGAAGACTGCACGCATTTTCAAGCTGTTTTACTAGGTATACAGCTAATTGTGTTCAATCCCTTCCCAAAAAATAGACTTTCTTGATTCTGCAAGCACAACCTTGGAGCCCTTGGCTACAACACTTTCCAACTGCATCTATATTTCATCAATAAGACACAGTTAAAAATCTATGAATATTCCAGGTGTAATCTCACCAATGCCATATTTTGAAATATTAACTATTTTTTACCTCAGGCTTCGCCTATACTAAGATTACATATAACATTTTCAGAAAAACACTTTTTTCAGAGTGCCTTTTAGTTATCTACAATTAAGAGAGGCATTCAGGGCCTTCTAAAAAATTTCTAGCCTAGAAGCTTCTACCTTGGAGAAGAAATTCTTGTCACTGGCCACCAACTGTGACACTTTCTATTTAACACTGTATTCCATTCATATTTTGCCATTCTCAAGTTCATTCCTTTTTTTTTTTCCCTCTATGATATCCATACTCTCCTGTGTCTAACTTTGTCATCCATGCTTGTGTCTGTACTCTCATTTAAAAAATGAAGCTGGAATGTCACACATAATATATTTAGAAATCAATAACGAAAACGTAAAAGACAGACTTATGCTTTGCTAAGAACACTAAAATTAAATATGGGTCTTAATTGCTGTCTTCATCAAAGTTTGGGATGCTTTCCAAAAAGAATTAATCTTAGAGAAAATTGTTAAAACATAATTTACATTGGAATGAACCTCTGGAGCTCACCTCGTCCAAATCTCTGTGCTAAAAGTAGGAATAATTCAAAGCTTGATAAGATTGATCGGGTCTTGTCAAGTCAAGAATTGGATGGAGGATTCACAGCATCTCTTGGCACTTGGTTCAGTGTTTGACCTCTCTGACCTGTATATATGTATGTATACGTATATACAATCAAAATCTCCTTTGTTGCCACTTATATCTATTGCCTCTCATCCTATTGTGCATGGGAGAGTTTGGTATTGTTTTCTGTATAAGCACCCACTAGATAGCTACAGAAAGCAATCAAATGCTTCATCCACTCCCCTTGACTCAGTTCACCAATGTCTTCCTTGTTTTGGATAGACTCAAATAAAATACAATATTCCAAATGCAGTCTAACAAGTGATGAACAGGCAGAAAGAATCACTTTCTCAGACTTTCATATTTTTGTAACCATAACCCAATACGCAGTTAGTCCATAGGGTCAAAGGTGCACTGTTGTCTCATTTTTAACTCACTATCCACTATGACACAAAGGTCCTTTTCCGCAAAGGTGTTTTCTGTCTAGCTGGCTGGTATATTCCCAGTATACTCCCTTGTGCGGCCTTTTCCTATCCAATCACTATTCTATCACCACTCCACTGTGTGTCTGTTAGTGGCTTCAAGGATAACTTGGTCCACATAATCTTCCATAAATCTCTCCTCACAGTCATCTGATTATGTACTTAGAATTAGCTACACACAAAATGTCAAAATTCCTAGCTCTTCGGCAGCAGTCTTAGAAAAGATGTGCGCCTCTGTTGTTCTTCTCAAAGGTGATGTTCTCTTATGGTATGAAGCATCAACTCTCCACTTTCAGCAAGTTTCTTATAGAATCAGAATCAGATAGATTGGAAAAGACTCTTAATATCATCAAGTCCAACCATCAATCTCACACTGCCAAATCCACCATTAAACCATGTCCCCAAGTGCCACATCCACATGTCTCTTAAATACCTCTAGGGATGGCGACTTCACCTCTTCCCTGGGGAACCTGATCCAATGCCTGGCCACCCTTTACATGAAGAAATTCTTCCTGATATCCAGTCTAAACTTCCCCTGGCACAACCTGAGTCCATTTCCTATGTCCTACCACTTCTCACCAAAGTGAAAAAACTGACACCCTCCACACTGCAGCCTCCATTCAAGTAGATACAGAGAGAGATAAGGTCTCCTCTCAGCTTACTATTCTCCAGGTTGAACAACTCCAGCTCCCTCAGTCACTCGTCACATGTCTTTTCCTAGTCCTTTCGCCAGCTTCCTTGATCTTTTCTAAATATGTCCCAGCAACTCAGTATCTTTCCAACAACGACACAAAAAGGAGGCCAGTACTTGAGGTGTAGTCTCACCACTGCCCAGTACGGACACTGCCATTGTCCTGCTGGCTGCACCATTTCTGATGCAGGCCAGAAAGCCTTTGGTCTTCTTGGCCATGCTGCTGGATCATGCTCAGCCTGCTGTCAACCAGCAGCCCCACATCCTTTTCTGACAGGCAACTTTCCAGCTGCTCTTCCCCAAGTCTACACCGCTGCATGGGGTTGTGATGACCCGAGTGTAGCACCCAGCATTTAGCCTTGTTGAATGCCATGTGATTGAACGCAGCCTGTTGATCCAGTCTTCTTACCTTCAAGCAGATCAGCACTCTCACCTAACTTGGTGTCATCTGCAGACTTACTGAGGGTGTATGTGATCCCCTCATCAACATGGAGAACGCCATTTTTGACCAGCCACTAACTAGATTTAACTCCATTCATATATAGCAGGATTGACATTTTCTGTTCATGATACAGGCATCTTGGTCCTGGTCTTTTCATTAAAAGACCTATGGTGATTGTTGTATGGCACACAAACACAAACAGCTGTTTCCTCATCTTTCCTTGATGCTGTGTCGCAAGCTCTGTTATTATGCTCTGACCACGTCGAGATAAGTATTCTCTCTTGTTTTATGGTGTTTTTCAATGGAGTCTTCTGTTCCCATGGTTTCATTTTCAGTCTGCCTTCAAAAGTATTAACAAACCTACTCAAAGTTATATATTTTTTTGCCTTTTCATCCTAAAAATATAAAAAAGCACTGAGTTAAATGCATTGTTGACCAAAATACCAGAATTGAAAATGGTAAAGTATTGAATTTAGATCCAAGAGTATGGCCTCACACCTGGAAAAAGCATATCTCATTCTCTTCTTTTTTCCATCCAAGCCCTCCCATACAACTATAACTTATACTCATGGCAAATAATTGGATTATGATACCAAAATCCCCTTGATAAGAACACCGAGATATCAGTAGTCACTTATTACTCCCCAGAATAGAAGCAATCCTTACAGAAGCCACACTAATCACCTTTAGAGCAGGAGCTGGTTGCAGTCTCCTCCAGGCAGAGGATGGCAGCAGACTCCCAGCAGAAGTAGCTGCTAAGCCACCCATTTGCAAGGCGTGAGCTGGCAGTAGCTGGGAGCAGTCAGCCAAGCAGAGGCCAACTGCAGTGGGTAGCTCGATTAGAGGCCTTTTTAATCTTGAGGCACTAATCACTTAATAAAGAAAACCAGTGGATTTTAAATTTTAACTCTTACTTAACCAACTAGGTAAAAGGGATAGCATGCAGCTCAGAAAATATTAAGCTGCTACAGAATTCCTGAGAATGTGAAAACCTTTATAGTAAAGAAAAGGGTTTCTGGCATTCCTGTTCCAGTGCATCTAGTTGCAGCTGTAAAGCTATCAAGAAATAAAAGCATATTGTCAAGCTGATTTGGTGTTGTCAAAATCTGTGTCCATTTCAGCTGTTGTCCTTCTGCTTATTCCTTCTGCTATCCTGTGGAGCTTTTGTTTTTCATAAGGACTCAGAGATAATTTTGTCATTGATTTGTATCACATACCTTTCTGGAGAAAAGTAGAACTGGTAGTGCTATTTTAACAGTATTGATTATTTTTCCACTTGAAAGAAATAGGGCAGTCAGTCAGGTTGGCTATACATCTCTTTGCATTCAGCCTTCACCAGTATCTTGTTTGAGAGTTGTTATCATAAACACAGAATTAAAAGTGTGCAAGTCATTGGCAGGTGAGACAACCTAGACCTTTATGGGAGCTAGTCTATATGTGTGTGGCACCATAGCATAACAGCAATGGAAATATGCATTTGTAGGTGAGGCAAGACCCCCATAACTTTCATATAGTCTAGGATATTATCTGCAATGTAAGGACTAGAAATATTTTATAGCTCAAGAAATTTAAAATCTGCATAATATATAAAATCTCTTCACTGAACAGTTCATCTGGCTTGCTACTCTAGAGCAGCTGTTTCACAAGAATAGTCAGTTATTGATCTAAAGACTGCAGATAACAGAAAATCCTGAAGACAGTTGTTTTAGCGAAAAAAAAAAAAAAGTATCTTATTTTTAATCCAGTTCTGTCCTGTTTAATTTCCAGGCACTGGAACATAGTCTACCTTTATCTGCAGAATTTAGTAACCATTCTTATTAGAAATCTTCACATACGTAAAGGTAATTTGGACACAAAATGCATTTTCTCAACAGGTTATTAATCTCTTCCTGTGTGTCAGATTCTTCCTGACTGCACAGCACCTTCCTAGCTTTTTTTCTATACCAGTCCCTATTTCTCAGCTGCTTCTTTTAGAAGTTTCAAATTCACAGGATCAAGAAGAGGGGTCTTGTTACCACCTGTATACAATAGCCTTTCATTCAAGTTCACCTTGCTCAACAGCCATGAGAGAAAGTTTACTGACCTGGTTACCATCATGCTGTGCTAATGTGCTCAATTTACTCTTCAAATCCTTTCCTCTCTTCGAAATTCATTGAACTGTCTTAATCTGTGATGCGCCATTAGTTAACACACCTCCTGGTGATATTAACCACAAGTTGCTTAATGAGCAGTCTTAATCACCATTGGAAGACCCCACCTTTGAACTACTTTTATCTTTTTTTTTTTTTTTTTTTTTAATGGCAACTATGGATTTTCTTTGTTCCAGGATGGATTAGCACCGGAGAAGAAGAGTTTCTTCTGCAACTCTTGGTTAGTGATAACTGCAGGTTACCAGAAGAGGGGATCAGCCTGAGTCAGTCCTATAACTCCTCTTGCCTAAAGGCTCTTGCAGGCTGGGGCTTCTCCATGAGGGGGCAAAAGCTGGGCACTGACGGTAAGCCCTGTATGAGCTTTATCCCCAGCACCTGATTAGAGTGAGCAGCAACAGTCACAGCCTCAGGTCAGTGACAATCAGCTAAAGGCAAGGTAAGAAGTCAGACCCTAGGAAAATCCTGGAAACCCAGACAATAACTCAGGAAGAGCTAGTTGGAGGGCAGAGCACAGGCACACATCCGAAATGGCTCAGGCTAGGACGAGGTGCCTAGGTCTGAGCTGTAATGAGGCTCTGGGCTGGGGCCGAGGTGGGTCTAGAAGAAGTGAACTGGGTCTATCCTTGCTGTGACAGGCAGTAGCCAAGGGAAGATGCTTAGGAAAAATGAGAGTTAACAGTACATACGATGTTTCTACTGCTGTCCCAAGAGCCCATTCATTTCAAAATACAGGGCAAGTCTCAAGCAGAACCAGGAGGGGAAGTTAGGCACTTAATGACATGCATAGCCTTTCCTTTTCTACGACTTCCCTGTTTCCATTTGAACCTACGTATATATTTCTTTGTGGTGAGTTCCCATATATATCGTGTGAAAAGTTGATTTTGTTGTTTGCTTTGAACATTTTTCTTGGTTTGGTGCTCCACAGTGCTTCAGTACAAGCTGGAGGATGTAAGGAGAGAGGGCAGCCCTGCTGAAAAGGACTTGAGGGTACTGGTGGATGGCAAGCTGGGCATGAGCCAGCAACATGCCCTCACAGCCCAGAAAGCCAACTGTGTCCTGGACTGCATCAAAAGAAGCGTGACCAAGCAAGGGCAAGGGAGGTGATATTCCCTCACCAGCCTAAAGCATATCTGGACTGTGTCCAGATATTGAAGGATGTGGACCTATTGGAGTGCGTCCAGAGAGGGGCCACAAAAATGACCCAAGGGATAACACATCTCCCTGCAAGGACAGGCTGAGAGAGTTGGGGCTGTTCAGCCTGGAGAAGAGAAGGCTCTGAGGAGACCTGATAACGGCCCTTCAGTATCTAAAGGGAGGCTGTGAGAAAGATGGGGACAGACTCTTTAGCAGGGTCTGTTGTGACAGGACAACAGGAAACGGTTTCAAACTAAAAGAAGGGAGGTTTAAACTGGATATAAGAAAAAAGTTTTTTACGATATCGGTAGTGAAGCACTGGCACAGGTTGCCCAGATTGGTGGTGGATACCCTGTCCCTGGAGGCACTCAAAATAAGGCTGGACAGGGCTCTGAGCAACCTGATTGAGCTGTAGGTGTCCCTGTTCACTGCAGAGGAGTTGGACTGGATGGCCTTTAAATGTCGCTTCCAACTCAGATACATTCTATGACTGTATGTTTTCTCCCAGTAATAATCATGCTGTCATTTAAAAATATTACAGAATTGGTTTTGTACATCAGTCTTACTCATTATTTTGAGCACATCAAAGAGGCAACCAATTATTATTCAGCCTATGTATTTTGTTTGACACTTTCACCCTATTTGCTCTCTGACTTCTGGCAGGCCTCTGAGATTCCAGAATTACATACAGCAACTTAATAGTGGCACAAGTGTGAGGTAGCTGCTTTTCTGCCTGTGACCTGAAGATATTCGATCTTTTACTGATGTTTCTTTCCTCTCAAATATTGAGAGGGCAAGAACTATGGTTCAAATGCATTATTCCCACAGTCTATTGAACCTATCTTTCTCCCTCCTCCCTCTATGTAAAGCTCTTTTGATTTTTCTCTCCTGAAATGACTAGAAATGAAGAGCCTATAAGTAAGATATTTTATATCATCTGAGAATTGTAGTTTGATAGGAGCTAGAAGAGAACATGTGCACTGATTCACATGACCCAGGCCTGGTTGTACATCCTCTACGATAGCATGAACTGGTAGCCTTTCCTTCCTCTGTGTAGGCCAGTTAGAGTGCTTGCTATGAGAGGAAGATGTATTAAAAATGTTTTTACATGGCATATCGCCCATGGGTGCTTCTTAAGAAGGCAATGAATTGCACTCTGTCCTCAGAGATTGACAGCAGTGGTTAGGAAATCTGAGGAAATTATTTTAACAATCTCACCCTTGCAAATGAAGGGTATTTGCTTCCTTGCAGTTTTTCAAGCATGCTTTAATATTGCTAAGTCTAAAAAGTAATAATAATAAAATCCCTAAATTTGTTGACCTTTGTGATACATTACCAGTTGTAGATTTAGTTTAAGGCAAGGAATTATGGTAGTAAGAACCTGGCAGGTTTAAATTAGTGATGAGACTATTTGTTCATCAGTCATAACCAATCCGGAACCTGAACCTCTGATCAGACATCCATCCGTGCTTCCACTTTAATACTAAAATAATTGATTAATTGAGTAATTCAGTATTTCGGTATTGAATAATTATTGAGTAATTTAGTATTTCAACTGAGTAATTGAAATACTAAAGTAAAGTAGCAGACTTGGAAATATTTAAAAGCGAAAATGGAGTATATCTGCTTGATAAATTACAGTATGATCACTGCTGAAGAGTGAGAGGAAACAAGTGCTCATTTTTAAACCATAACAAAAATAAGAGTTGCTGAAGTAAATTACTTTATAGTACTCTTCTTCCTATTACGTGTAAAGAAATGACTCATGCAAGTAAAACCCATGCTTCAGAAGAATCATCCACTAAGTACAGACTTACGTACATAAACTTAGATCATAACCTATAGTGTTTTTTTTTCCCATTTCTTTCTTAATTAGAGTAGGATACATTTATTTACCTTAATTTCTTTTCTTTCTCAGCTCAGAATAATAGCATGATTTCTCCCAACCGCCCACATCTCCCTCTCCTCCCTCTCCCTCAATTTTCTTTAAATTTCTGGCAATTTACTGATTTCTGTTTGGCATGAAGTTATGTAAGTCTCGGACATCTGCTAAAGTTTGCATTGTCTGAGACTGGGAATAAACCAACATTGAGTTTTAGCTACCTTGAGACCTGATGGTGTTAAGTATGTCTCTTAATCTTGGATACTGATGCAGTTGGGTATTTTTGTTGTTTTTTAAAAGTATGTTGTGAGTAAGACCTGAGAGTAGGATGCCAATCTTTGTGATTCGCCTTAGCCAGAATGCTTCAGGTACTCCTGTACTCAAAAAGCTTTCTCATTATGTAGTTTCTTCAGTTCAAAACCCGGCCATGCAAGTCTAAGATACCAGACGCAGACCTCCAGCGCCTTGTTGCCTGCAGCCACTGATGCTCACTTGGCAGGACACCTGAGAGTTCCTGTCTCAGCTCTCCCATATTCAGAGTCACTGTCTAAAAGATTCGCTCACATGGCAAACAGCAGGCTGCATTAGTCCTTCCTCTATCAACTGCATCTTCTGAAGCTATGGGTTTAAATCCTTACCTACTACTGAGACAGGTGCTTAAGCAACACTCCTAAGTATACTTACATGTGAAAAGATCAGGTAGTTCCCTAATGGCACACTGTAAACATGTATCATTAATAAATCTCAGTAAATTCAATTCTTCTGCCTCTACCCCTTCCCACGCATCATGCAGAAGACTCTCAGCATTTACGTCTGGTCTGCAAACTCAGCAAGGCAGCATGGTATTTGTAGTCACTGCTGAGATGCAAGTGATGCAGAGCAAGATTATTTTGCCGATATTATGATGAAGGGTAAAACCTACCTTTCATCACACACACCGAAGTATTAATAGCTTTAACAGATGCAATCTGCAGTGGTGCTGTCATTGTCCTGTTCAGTGCAAACATTCTTGAGATTTTGTTCCATACTAAGCAACCCTTCGTTGTACTCCCCACGTTCTATTTATTTAATACCAAACATCATCAAACTGCAAAATGTATGTACAAAAGGGTAGTATGACAGATGTCTTAGTTTCAGCCAGCAAATGTAATAAATTAGAAGGGAAAGCCCCAAATCACATTGTCTACAAATTCATTTTATTCTTCTGAAGCTGTCTTGTCATAGCTTTTTAAAAGATTAATTATGTGTATCTCATATCAGGGTGTTATTACACTGCATAGACTGCATGGAATTATTTGGTACACTGAGTACTAGCTAGAAACAAGAAACTGCTGGAGGCTAAAGAAGCTCGATTTTGCAATTTCCATTGGATAATACTCTTGTGGAATTGTCCACTGTAATGACAATGTTTATTGCTGTTATTACTACGCTGTAGCAGATTATACTCGAAAAGAAATTCCTGACCACAACATTTGATGGGCTAAGTGCTGTGGATTGAATTCAGGGGATGCCCAGAGTCTGTAGCTGATTTGTCCTTCCAGCAAACCCCTGTCCACCTGCCTCACACTGAAGACCTTGCAAGGGCAAGCTACGTGTAAGTAGTGATGCAGAATATCCCTGTATTTTGCAGGCTGCCAAGTCGGGCTAGTAGTATGACTGGAAGCTGCACCTCAGCCACCCCTCATACACAGAAGGTAGAAAAGGGGCAGCAGCAGCTGTTGCAGCTTGGCAAGGAGGGATGGAACTCTCAGCAGCCACAAAACCTGCTTGATGTAGACATCTGCACCTCCCAAGCCACAACAAGTCCCCTCACTTGAGTGCAAACATCTGCACTTCCCAAGCCACAACAAGTCCCCTCACTTGAGTGCTGTTGACTCAGCAGGACAAATGGCGAGCGGTGTTTTCAGAGCGCTAAAATACCTGTATTCCTTGCTTTTTATATTTACAGTGAAAGTTATAGGAAGGTCAACATTATTCAGGGTGAATACTACAATACTGCTTCACTGATGATGAATTTTTGCCTGAAACACCACTCTCTGGATAACATCATGGTGGAGATCTGCCTTCCTAAAGCCTGGTCTCCTTTTCTGGCCAGTAAGTTGTCTGAATTAAATGGTCACTATTGACAAAATTATCTTTCCTGCTCTTTGTCACACAGGTGCCTCTTTCCCCGTTGGCTGAGAGGGTTTCATCTTTTGGAGCAGACCTCTTCCGGAGAGCCCACAGGACAGCAATACTGAAGAAAATGGACACAGCGCCCAACACCAGTGTCAGTCCCAGGTACACGTATCTGAGAGAGAAACAATCTGTCAGAGCCTATCTCAAAGGCAAGGCACAACTAGAAGGTAGTAAGGACACATTTATATTTCCATGTGATAAGGGTAAGTGAGGAATGTGCTCAAGAAAAGTAGTAAGGTGATGACTTTGGAGCTCACCCAGCTCACTGTACAGGCTGTGGCCAAAAAAGGGTCTTAAGCATTGTCTGACTTCTTCCTTTTCAATGTACATCAGAAAGAATAATACTAACATTTCTAGGGCAATTAATTTTTTGCTTGTCTCATAAACAGTACCAGTTATACCAAAAACATTTGGTGGTATTTTTGCTTTACAAACGTAATGACAGTTGCAATATCAACAGCAATAATAGTATCATCATTCTTTGTTAGGAATGAGTCCTAAATGAGTTTTTGTTCTTTTCTTCAAATTTTCAAAACATGATGTGCTCTTCATGTTTTTTTTTGTTTTTTTTTTTTTTGCTGTTTGTTTATTTTCCTGGGGTTGGAACCTCAGCAGCAGACCTGTTCTCTTTTTTCCCTTTTGTCGTTGTTATTCCACTCTCAATTTCTGCTAATGTCTTTCAGGAATGCCGTTCAGACAATTACTTTTCTCTAGCAATAAATCAACAGATATAGCAGCACATTTTAGGACTTCTGATAATCTAGGCATGATCTGAGGCATCCTTCCCTTACTTTTCGTGGTCCATCTCCAAAATGGAGCAGTGATGAGGTTTAGTAGCCCTTCCACACATACACACAGAAGACTTGCTAAAAAAATTTGGGGGAGGTTTAGTAGAAAATTGAGATTTTAACTGAATTTTTTTGCTAAATATTTTGTGAGTTCCACTAGTATTGAAATAGCATGGACTAAAGAAAAAGCCTAAACCAGAAGAGAATGCTAAAAACTAAGCATTCTTGCTATTTTTGCTGGTCAAATTCTTTCATTCAAGATCAATTTTTTTACCCAAATTTTCTGACAGAAATTCTACCAGTGCTGGCTGTACATGTACTTAAAGAAAGCAAATTAAAGAATGAATGGAGAAGAACTCTTACCTGAGTGCACTGGAGTCATAGAGTCTGCATGCTCCTCTTCCCCCACATCTTTTGCTTCCCCATTTCAGGCAAGTGGTATCTATTGCCACTCCAAAATATACTGGGGCTGGAATCCCAGCTGGGTGTATTTAACAAAAAAACAGAGGCAAGAAAATTACTTTTCAGGGTGACCAGTTCTGATCTAGACATAGGCTAATACAGAATACTAAGTTATACATTCAAATAGCAATGACACTTTCACAGTCTTTGCTAATATAAGAAGTCATGACTTGCATTGCCCAAATGAACACTTTCCTCCCTATGAGAAATCAGGATGGGGTTGGAAATGAAGCTGATCATCAGAAAGCCTGCTGAAGTCAGCAAGCATCTTTACCAAAGGTGGCAGTGAACTCTGACTTCCAGTACTCCTGTACTTAGATTAATTCCCTCAGTAACTCATAAAAATATACCTGAAAAATTATCACAGATTCTCAGCCTTATCTGTTCTGTTATGCTTGATGTTGAATAAGGAGAGAAAAGAAGTAGTTTTTGTGTTAGCTTCATATATAAACAATCACTTGCCACCTCTATGGGTGTTAGCAGGGTACATTTTTACTTTAACTATGACACAGCAATAGGATTTACAAAGTCACAGAATCACAGCATGATTAAGGCTGGTAGAGACCTCTGGGTCCATCTGCTCCAACTCCTGCTCAACTGGAGACACCCAGAGCAGGGTGCCCAAGACCACATCCTGGCGGCTTCTGAAGATCTCCAAAGAGGACACTCCACACCACAGCCTCTCTGGGCAACCCGTGCCAGTGCACAGCACAGAAGTTCTGCGTAGTGTTCTGAGGGAACCTCCTGTGCTTCAGTTTGTGTCCACTGCCTCTGGTCTTGACACTGGACACCAGTGACACCCCTCCTGAAATGCCTCTGAGTGGAACAGTCCCAGCTCTCTCAACTGGAGCACCTCTCCTCATAGGTGAGGTGCTCCAGTTATACAAAAATAAATTTACACTTTTCCAATCCTTTCCCTATATTTTTTAAAGTCATATAATATTAACTTGTCAATTAGAAGTTGCTCTTTCAAACAATCCAAGTTCAATTCTAGGGTAAGTGATTACTGAGGAGTACATTAAAATACATCCAAGAATATGTCTGGACTTACCAAGCACTCTTATTGCCAGTGTATAGATACCAAGAGCAAATGATTTCAAGTGTGGTTTAATGCATCTAAAGAAAAAATGTTAAGTAGGAATATAGAATTGACTGTAAATAATTTAAACAAAAATAGAAATCATGAGGGAGGGAATAAATGTTACTTTTCCTTCCTTGATGGTATTGACTTCAACAGAACCACAGAAACATATAAATAATATGATAAAATCATAGTAGCAGCAAGGAATTCTAAACATCTATATTCAAAATCACATTTCAAGGTGGGACCCTTTCAGATAAGACCAGCACTCCCAAGTTACTAATACAAGACAAGAATACTGCGTAAAGTCATGCATCATTGGGTAATCCTTTTCAATTAAACACTATCTGAAATAGTGGCTAATGACCTGAACTAGTAAAAAGTATTTAGGCACAATATTTTCCTTATCCTGTGTCTAAGAGCAAGGTCACGCCTCCTGTAAAGGCAAATCATTCAAACTACTGTCTGACAGAACAGACCATTTACAGCTGGACATTTCTGAGTTTGCATAAGGGCCCAGCAGAGACGTCAGTCTTTCTGGCTTGAGATTGGCCCTGCTCCAGCCTTGGGCAGGTGGCTCACCCAGGAAGGTGGGAGTGGTAGGGCTGAGGGCAGCTACTCTTCCTGTCCGTGCTAGCAATAACGTGCACATGGAACCACTCTAAGTGTGCTGTTTCACCCAGTCTGCCTATTACAAGACCTAAACAAGCAAGAGTCTGTGTACACGAATGGTCCCAGTCACCTGGCTGAACTGGGACGTGCTTAATATGTGTGGTGACTAACAGAGGTGCCTCACTGTGCTACCTGATAAAGTTCCCTATTGTTTCAGCTGTTCCTTTCACTATGAAAATAGGCTGAAATTCAGTTGTTACTATGGGTTTAAACACACCACTTCAGAAGTATGGCCAATGTGCTCTAAAAGGGGATAGACTCAGCTTCCATAGACATTCATGAAGTCAGGAAAACCCTTCAGAATAAGGACATTGCAGAACTAGCTCTTTTGTTCCTCACCAGTTCTGTTTTGTTTTGTTTTTTTTCCCAGTGTAGCTGCCAGGACAATGGTAAGAACACATATTATACATTGTACTCAGATCATCCTCCCTTAATTTAGTGAAATTGCAAAATGACATGAAGGTTATGGATGGAAGACAAAATCAAAGTAAAGACAGTCAAAAAAAGCAATGGGTGCTTCTCATGTGATTCATGTGTTTTGTTCTCGGATGACCAGATCATGGTTTATCATCATACTGTCTATTACTCTTGGTTTATATAGGCATTGTCATCTATGCAGAACTGAATGCAATATGATAGTAATCTTTGTTTTGTCCTCTTAATGGATATATGCTACACTAGCAGGCTTCAATCTAGAAGTCCTTTTAATCAAGTGTAAGGACATGGAAAGCCAAAGGTAGAAAATAAAACAAAAACTTCAATATTTATTATGTGTTCTGTTGGATTAATATCCTTCTCTTTCAGATGAAAAAATAATTGTTTGAGCATTTGTAATATCTTTTCCACAGAAACTGTATAGTCTGAGATCGTGAAAACCAAATCTTTCAGGAGATCTGAGACTTCTTTTTCACTGCCTAATCACGTTCTATTAATAGCTTGTGCTTAAACAACAGCTATTTGAAGCACAGGGCTTATTTCCTCCACAACTTCAGGGCTTTCCCAAGTTCCCTGGCAATTGTAATTAGCTTAATACCTCTAAAAAAGACATTTCAGCAAATGACTCTGTCACCAGCTGCAAGTGTATTTCAGTGATCCCAGTCTTGTAAACCCTTGAAGTAAATGTCACTAAATCTTGCAGGCTTTTAGGGATTTAGCAGTATTTCTGTTCCATGGCAGGTGCAACAATAGCTGCTCATCTAAAACCAGCAAATTGCTTAAGTGCTGGAATCTTGTCAGAGCTGACAGTACTGAATAATTTTACAAACAGATAACTGGTAAAAAAAAAAAAACAAAACCAAACAAAAAAACCAAACAAAAAAAAACAAACTTAAATGAAGTCTGCAGCTTGACCTTGGGATTGTTTCCAAAGAGCATTTGTTGTTGTATTTTTTTTCTGGGAACAGAAGCACACTTTCAGTTCAGACAGATTTGCAGGGCAAGCAGTCGGTGATGGGTTTCAGAAAAGCAAGCATGAGCTTAAAGTGGAATTGTGCCTGCAGGTCACTTGCAGGGAACAAACGAAGGGGACTGAGCTTACTGAAATCTGTTTTATTTAGCTGTGCGTTGGATTCTGACAACTTCAATCCAGCAGGAAAACACATAACTCCTCAGTTTCATTAAGTGTATCTCAAAGTAAAATAATTTTCAACAGAAACAAAAGCAACTGGAGCAGAACCATTTTTCTGCTTTCATATAAAATGTTTTAGGATTGTTGTTGAAAAACCTCTCCAAGATTTTCTAAATACATCCACTAAGCGGTAAGTCCCCAAGGGAGCGAGCGGTTGGGGCTGCGAGGTGCAGGGATCTCTGTGCAATTAAAGCTTTGTGCATCTCCTCCCAAGCATTTATGCGGTGGAGACAAGATGGAGAGCTGGAGGTTGAGCATGACAGAAATTGTGCAAAGGCTCTGTGTGATACCGCAGCTGTACATTTTCACCCACATGCCTCATGGATATAAGGTAAAGGACACGTGGAGGGAAATGGGAAGGAAACTGCATCCTCGCCCATTTTTATACAACAGAAAATCCTGCTTTCCCAGGGGCAACCACAAATTCTGAACTTGCCAATTATCCTCCTCTTGGTATAGAGACAGTTTCAACAGTGCCTAAGCTTCAGTAAAAAAAAAAAATAAATATGATTTTTTCTTCCTGTGGTTACTCCTTGGAGAGATACCATGTGTTTTTGCAGTGCTCAGTGCAACACCCCTCACGGTGAGTGGGGAAATCTACGTACTGTGCATGGGCTACGGTGTCAGTGTCTATGTAGATCAGTGAAGAAGCGTTCTCACCTCAACCATTTCTGCAAGCCTCTGTGTAAGCATTACTTCTGGCTCAAGGGTTGCACTGGAACCACAGCTGAAGTTACATTTCCTTATTTAGGTTTTTCCATATGGTCTATATACAGCCAGTTCTAGAACTGGCTTTTTCCATGTGGCATTAAGACACTGTCCCATTCCAGAAAATTTCATTCAAAAGAAAAGAAAATTTGGGTGTAAGAAAGCACAAAAATAATAAAGCTTGGTTAGAGAGTATTTAGTGTTGTTTTGTTTGAGAAGTAGAACATACGCATCTGGAAATAATTTGGAAAAAGGAACTGAGAAAGCAAGCCTTCCAAGACAGAGTGGAGCAGCACTTACTTAGAATCCAAAAATTGCAAGAAGCTGACAAAAACCCAGATTAATCACTGGAAGTATTATGTTCCTTTTGCACTTTCTAAAATTAGTTTGGAAGCTTATACTCAGTGATGGACAAACAGTCCCAGCAGTTAAGTACATAGTGGAACAATCCTTTGGGACTAACTTTTAATAAACTCATGATTGTTACAACAGAAAAAAACTCCAAAACAAAAAACCAGCTCATGCTGAATCTATCTTTTTTTAATTATTATTTGAAGAGAGAAATGTGGGACATAACAATGATATGGAACAATACAACAGACTTGAGGAGAAGAGCTGAATGTATGTAGATGGTTTGGGTTAGGTCACCTCTGTGTACGTGTATACTAGTATACACAGGAAGCAGGGAGAGCTGACAACCTATAAGAATATACATGCACACACTGGTACATGTAGAGCTCATTTCTGTTCATGCCATGGCCGTTTAACAATGATCTGGTGGAGTAAAAGGTATTAAGTGAAGTGAAACTTGACATAAATGATAGCTAGGCCTCCTACATCATGTTTAAAATCAGAAACGTATAGCATGTTTATGTAACTATAGACACACAGTTGTATCAACGGTAGAATGCCTGTTAACAAATGAAAAAATAATTTAAAAGCTACCTCACAGCTGAAAACATTTCACAGTGTTAGGAAATGCAAGGAGACCCAGTTTCATACATCAAAACACCTTGAAAACATTTGCCAAAACTAGCAGAAATAAGGATTGCTCACCTTAGAAGAAGTATGTATCCTGGTGTGCCACCTACTGACAAAGTATATGAAGTGATAACTGATATTACCAGAAAATACAGAAACATTTTTGGACACTCATTTCCTTTTTGACAAGGTCCCATGACAGCTGAGGAGCTTCTTGAAGGAGATTCCAGAATCCCTACACAGCTGCAGTTAAAGAATACCTGTAAGACAGCAGGTGAAAGCATGTGATAACCAGAGCAGCAGGAAAGTGCCCAGGAATTGCACATCATGCTTTTCTGGTTTGCCAAAACTTTAAATCTAAACTGGGAAAGGTTTTTCAACAGGAAAAAGCTTGTTAGTTGAGGAAAATTTTATAAAGAAAATTTATTCTTTTGATGAATGCATTCCCTTTTTTTTTTTTTTTTTTTAAATAGTTTTGTAGCCAGCAGCTAAAATAACTCCTACATTCTCTTCTTGGAATTTCTACTGGAAACAGCAGTTGAGAGAGTTTTAAATGTGGGTGGCAGATTGCTAAAAACCTCAGGAGTTTCTGGTTGGAGAGGACGTGCCTTACTCATTTTTAATTCACTCACTCTGACAGAACTGGTATATTAGGAAAGCTACCACATCATGTATGGAAATGAAAGGCTCTCACAGTGTTCTTCCCACTGCCGTTGGATGCCTGGCAGCCAGCAAGACACGCAGAAATGTAGGTGATGCCATTTTCCCCACAGATAGGATCCCAGTCATTCTGGGAGCACATGCAACCCAAGTTGCACTCTGAGAACAGGCCTTGCTCATAACCAGCCTTCTGCTTGGTCCTGCAGGAAAAAGAGGAATCACAATGATGTTTTCTGGAAGATGCGGAAGAAACTGTTATCGGCTCATAGGGTTTGTGCCTTTAGCCCATTAAGGTGTAGTCTCTTCCTACCCCTACAGCAGGGTAAATTCTTATTTCTCTGTTATCACAAGGATTTCACAGTATCACATGCCCACCGTGAGGTAGTAGTTACTTTATTAAGGGAGGCGGCTAATGATTCTATTAAAGGATTTTCTCATATTTCCTAAGATTGTGGTTGTCTTAGGCTGGATGCAGTCATAACAAAACTGGCCAAAAAAAAGCTTGATTACTCCATTAGCAAGGAGGGGAGTGAGTTATTCATGGGAAACTGTCACTGCAAAATCCGTGAGGAAACGGACTGAGAATCAATCCGTTCTGAACGGATCAGAATGGGATTTATCCAAACTGAGGATACTACCTTGCACAACAACTCTATCTGCACCTTCATCTAGCTGCTGATGAACACAACCACCATGCAGCTCCTGGGGCTGTAATAGCAGGGCTTGGCCCAAGTGTACCTCATAGCTAACACCATGGTTAACTCATGGTTAATTCATGAATCCTTCAGTTTTGGGTTCAGGGGCTATTAAACACCATGAGTTGCTCAGCAGCACACAGAGACAAGGAACAATTAATTGAATCTCACTCCCCTACTGAACTCTTCACATTTCCTGGAATCTCTGCATTCAAAGGATGGGTCCCACGACAATAATAATTAAAAAGTAATCAGAAAAATAATCTGCACTTGTGACACAAAACCCAATGAGCAGAAGGCGGCAATCACAAATGGTTTCTAACACAATGCCCACTGGAATAGACAGAATTGCTTCCACTGCTTTGAATCACACTTCTGAGAAGCATATTTAGGTCATTCCTTTTTTCAACATCATATACTTAGTGGAATACAATGATCAAGGAGTTTTTTTCACAATAGCACCTTATGCTGAAGTTCACCCTTCCTGGCATACCCATGGTAAGATATGGTCAGTCCGGCCACATCTGAGTTCTCACAGCCCATGGCAAGCAGTGAGAGCAGCAGCAGGTAACCAAAGAAAGATGATCCTAGGGAGATTTTTGCAGCCCCTAATACATTGATTCTGAATTTCTTCATGATCAGTCCCCCAGAGAATATGCCAAAGGCCACAGCAGGAATGTTGATAAGACCTGAAATAAAACAGAAAAATCAGTATTAGTGAAAACTCCAGCTCAGTGGATTATCCTCCTCAGCAAGTAAAGCAGCAGCAGTGATAACATCAAGCAGTAAAATATGAAACTTCTTCCAGTTGGGCATTCTATTTGTCCAAATTTGGATTGTTCCTGTGAATGTGCTGGGACTGCTTTTAAGTTGCTCCTGCAGAAATGCTTCACTGCTATTTCTTTGAAAGGTTAGTATCAGCCATATCTTATTTAAGATCTAGATAACAATGTTCTAATTTCTAAGGCTAGGTGGTTTTCTGCACTGTTTGTTTGTCAGAGGAGGGATCATTGTAGTGTTGATTCAAACATTCCTAGTGCTATTCCTCATGAAAGGTGTTCTAGGCTCAGAGAAGTTGCCTGGGGCATTGTGCTGCTGTGGACAGCCAGAGTCCTGTGGGGTTCTGGCATAGACCCTCCCTGTGGCTCTATTAATGTCCTTTACCATGGAGCAACAGAAGGAACGTCAGGGGCCATGCCCCAGGGCTGTATTGCCAGAGGAATCACAGAATCACAAAATGGCTTGGGTTGGAAGGGACCTTAATGATCATCCAGTTCCAACTGTCATGGGCAGGGTTGCCACTCTCTAGATCACACTGCCCAGGGCAGCAACCTGGCCTTGAACATCCCTCCAGGGCAGTTTGTCTCTTTCCCTTTCACACTGGCAAGGAGAGCCCAGACTGTGTACTTCTATAGAGAATATTCATTTTTACCCAGTGTTGCAAAGCCTGGAGAAAGACCTGCTTATTCTGTCTTTATTGAGCCATAAAACTAACGATTCCCCAAAGAAGCCTCAGACAGGGAGAGAGCAAGCAATATGCCACCACCTTCATGCACAGAATATTTATGCAATTCCTCCAGTTTTGGTTGTTAAAATGCTCCCCTAGCTGAGTTTTGCAATCCTAAAAGATACATGTACCCCTTGGGCACTCTTCTTGTAATAGGCTTCAGGCAAACAAGTGGAAGAGCAGTGAAGGAAACCTAACACTGTGTGACGACTGATTCTTACTGGAACAGTTCTGCTCAAAGCAGTGTCCATATTGATAGACACAGACAAGATAAAAAAAAATCTGCTCAGTACATGCAAAAAGATGTAAATAGAGACCACCATAAAAGAATCTGCACAATCAAGCAAGGTGCACTTTTCTGGATTCCATAGTTGCTGAGACTGATTTTCCCAGCTTTACCAGCTAGCTTCAGCACATTAAGTTCTGGTTCACACAGAGCTCTGCTTGTGTTTTGCAGCTTTTATTTCATGCTGACATCTAGTGGTGCTGAGCTGAGCAAGCATATGGAACAAAAGCAAGTACAAAAGCATCCATGACTTCAAATATATGATGAAGTTTCTGAAGTTCATTCAGATTTCAAATGACTTGATGTAAAATACATATTCATGTTGGCATCTGCTCTACCTACCAGGAAGTGCACTGGGATCCCTTGAATTTCTGGCTCTAGTTACTGTTAAATCCATCTGCATGCATGGAAAAAGCAGTGCTGAGCTTTGATTCTAGAAGTATGCTCGATGTTAGAAAGAGACTTATTCCATCCAGCAAAAGCAGAAGTCAGTACTTTGGCAAGTATAACAGCCTCATTCAGTTACTGCTGCATTTCAAGAGACCTCACTGGGGTGGCATTTTTCATCTGCACTCATGTGAAAATTGTATTTCAGGGGATTTCAGAAGTAGCACCCAAAGCGCAGCATACATAAATGTAGAGTCACTACATAATCTCTTGCATGCCCTGTCCGAACACTTTGAAGCTGCAGCTTTTCCTGTTTTTTTTTCTTGTATAGAGAGATTGGGACTGAGCGTGGGAGCTGTGTGATGCACCAGGGAGCACACACACCTTGCTTGCCCATTCCTACGCACGTCTTTTATTCATACATATGTTTAATGGCCTTACAGATCAAGCTATTGCTTGACATTGGCATCATGGAAAACAATACTGTGCATATATTTAAGGAAAGCAATACAAACAGAGCAGGCACCCTTTTTCTCTCTAGCATGTTCCTTAGTTGGTGACTATTGAAAAATATCCTCTTCTAGCCTCCAGCATGCTTTGTTATTGATGTTACAGTGCTTCAAATTGCTCTGACAATTCAGATGTCCTTCAAATATATGGCAACAGAAATTAAAAAAAAAAAAAAGAAATAGAATAAGAGGAAAGAGGAAGGGAAAGGGAAATAGGCACTGTTAGTACAAGCAAGCCCTCAGCTTTCTTAGCAAGAGCAGACTGAAAGAGGAAGAAAAGGGAGGAAGGGAAAACCCCTTGTTGTAGTGATAACCACTTGGCCAGGACCCTTCCCTAGCCAAGCTGTCACACTTTCCCTGGTGGATATAGTCTGTATGCTTTGTGAAATCGGATGGATCTTAATTCTCACTCAGTTTGCACATAGCTGAAAGCTTAGCTCCAGAAAATCTGTAAATACAATGAGAAGTACTGTGCTGAATGTAGGGATTGTTTTCAGGACTTTCTCTGGCCATTGCCTATGCCTGAAGATTTCTCCTTGCTTGTAGGGGTGTCGTGCCAGGAAATTCCAGCCTCTATCTTTAAGGAATTAACATAGCACAATGGATCACTACAGCTTTTCTGCATATATATAATTCGTTGCTGTGCAACTAATGCTGCTCCGAAATATGGCAGATCCCTTTGTATTGAATAGATGTAAACCTCTTTGCTGTCTTATGCTGTTGAGTCACTGGACCTCAGAAACTGAGTCCAGGCCTGTAGGTTCAACAAAGCAGACAGTGAAGTTCACCATCCTGAAAGCATCCTCAAAAAACAGCTACCTTGATACTCAAAGCTGCCTGTGCAGCTAAATGAGAAAGGTATCTTCTTGCTGTGGGTCTGGCAGAGCAGAAGATCAGTGAGGCAGCATCTCTCACTCGCAAGCTGCCCATACAATCTTGGGAGATTAATGTTACTATAGAAAAAGGCTCTTAGGTAAAGTCAGGGCAGAAATATTTGTTTTTCCTTCACCTGCATTGCACTAATATTCATTTTAATGCATATGTTATATGATCATTTAAATGAATTTAACCTCCTTTTACTTAACACCAACCTCTTTGGAAAGTAAGAAATCACTGGCAATATCACAGCTACTTTATGGTCAGTCCTTTAGCATGCACTGAGTTGATCTTCATTTTGTTGAAATAAGTGGGAAGCCAGCAAGGAAACAGATCTGTCTGATGACAAATTTATGTCAAGCGTTTAGAAATTAATTATTTTTCTTTTTTTTTTTTCCTAACAGAATTGGAAATGAAGTATCAAATTGTGCAATCTTTTACAGTAACTCTTGCATACATAAACTATGAGCTACCAAGTGCTGAAGCAGAAATAAAATAACTTACCTTCTATGAGCTACTACTTAAAAGCCAGATAAGGAAGGGGGAGAAAAAAACATAGCCTCAAAAGCAATTTTCCCTTTATGTATGCAAACGCCATTCCTAAAATGTCCATTTTTAAGGAATCAAGAAGCAGATATAGCATTACCTATAACAAAATTAGTTTTTGAAGATGTTTGCCCATACTGTTGTTCAATATATTTTGGCTTATATGTCACCATGCCAATTAAAGAATTGAAGTGAAGGATACTTGCACACAAATACAGACTATAAACTGGATTTCCAAAGAGGTTCTTCAGTGATGGCAAGAAGTCTGTAAGACAAAATAGCAGAAATGACAACCAGACCGGAGAGAGAATAACTGCCGTGAATAACGTTTTGTGATCTGATTGCATTTTCCAGAGGAGAAATGCAGGATATTTTCAAGGGAATAGAATCCCACTATGTTTATAAGAGATGCAGTCCTGGATGGTGGGAATGGTGGACCAAAATACTAAGAATCAGCTTCCCAGACCAGCCATCTTGATTAAGGTACCTTCTTTTGATCAAAAAACAGGACTGAGCTGTTATTGTGTGTCCTCAACAGCCACAGTATCTTTCAGCTGAAATTAGGAACAGAGGGTGCTAGGCATAGCTGACAGTAAGCGCAGACACTGAGTTACAGCTTGAAGGATTGAGGGAAAATACTTTTGGCAAAGTAGGGGCAAGGAAATGCAGTTGTGCAAAAAAGCTCTTGTTAAAATAGAGATAGACAGTCTCCTAATGTACTGTACCTGGTATGTTCCTATCCTTATTCTGATCAGCCATTGTATGCATTTTATGAATGGATGACTATAAAGAAAAAGAAGTTTTTACTAGAAACTGAGATTGTTAGTTTTTGACACCCCACATCTGCAACGGCCAAAATCTGTGGATGACAAACTTCTACAGTTTTGTAATACTTGCTGTGCTGCTAGCATGATTTTAAAACTCTCGGCTGGATAAATTCTACATGCAAGAGCAGGTCTAGAGAACACTTAAGAGACCCTTTTTGTGCCTATGAGTTAGGTGGAAACTGATATCTGAGGGAAAAAAAAATAATATTTAGGTCATTAAAAATTTTGAAAGCTAGTGAGAGAAAGACTCAGCAATCAGGACAGAAACTTCATTGACTTGCCTTTTGCCATCTCAGCAACTTTCACTTGTGGCTGATAAGATTTTTGTTGCTCCTTGTTATCCTGAGTGATGAACTTGGACTGCTCAGAAGAGGTGCTGGAGTCCTTTCTGCTGTCTGGTTTTGGGAGGTGCTTGGGGAGAAACCAGAAGGGGATGCCAGCCAGAACACTGATCACACCTGCTATTAGGTAACCCAGCCACCAGGCTCCCACCCATTGCACGTCCTTGTGAGTTATTGCTATGCTGTCTGGAGAAAATCAAAAAAGGAGAAAAAAAATGAAGGTTGTTTAACGAATGTTTGCTGATAGCAAGGAAGATGATTTTGCGGGAACATTCTCCAGTGAAGTCCATTCCCCCACCACCAGATTTAGCTGTGCCATGTGTCTCTATGGATGTTACAAGAGCAATTCAGCAATTTCAAGGAGGTGACAAGGCTTGCTGATTCCTGTATCACAGTGGTGGCCTATCCCTGACATCAGGGGTCCCAAAACACTCTGCTCACACATTCCCAAAGAGGCTGCAAGGACCAGGCCATGGAGCGGTCCAGTTAAAAACACTGCTGCCCCCATCCATGTCGTTTTGTTTAAGGGTCACAAGCACACCTGGAAGAAAGGTGTTGTATCAGGAGGAAGGCAGTTAAGAGCTCTTGTCCACACTGCAAGACCTGTTTTCTAGGCAATGATGGTCTATTGGAAAATGAACGGAGACTTCTCTTGGCAGAAGTCTCAGTCCTGTCTCATCCTGGTAGTGTCTGCCCATACCTCCTCACCAGCGTAACTCCTGACGGCACCAGCTGAAGCTATGCTGGGGCTGAGGGGGCATCGGGCCTCCTATTTCTTCCATACTTGGCCTTGTGGATAGACTTAACTGCATGAGGTACTGCATTGCAGTCATCCATTTCATCTCAGAGAGTACCCACTCTGCCTCCATTAGCCTCTTAACTGTAGAAGCTCACTTGATAGTCCTTTGACTGGAAAATATGCCTAAAATAGCCATGCTGGGGCTTAACTGAATTTTTTAAATTTGAGTTTTCTGACTTACCAAGGTCTACAAAGCCAATGTCAACATAAAGTTTGGCACACAGGGATCCAAGAAGAAAGCCAAATATTGGACCTATAATTGCAAGTGTCTGTACGCAGCCTGTAATAGAAACCAGGGGATTGTTATTCCTCTGAGTGAAAATGAACATCAGTTCTTGTTGCACAAAAGAACATACAACGTGATAGGTAACAAGTCTTAAAATACTAACCCACCTTTGCTCTCTAGCACATTAATTACTCAAATTAGCACTTTTGATTCTAGCAAGAATCAATTTCACCCACTTCATTGTCACTTTGATATTTTGTTGTTAAAGAACAATTAAAGAACAAAATTCAGTCCAACATAAAAAATCAAGGAATTAGATAGCCTAAACTTAATAGTAGCACCAATCTATAATTAATATAAACTCTTTAGCTGGCTAGACTAAAGTAATTGGAAAACAAATGTCAGTTACTGAAATAAACTTTAAATTGTTGTAGACAATGAACAGGCAGAAAAATCACTTTGATTTGGTATTCAATCTTAACATATTTCACAACTCCTTCAACTGAATATTCCATATTTTGAATTTTCAAAACTGATCTGGAAATCTGGAAAGACTGAATTTTTAAAACAGAGATCCTAATGTTTTCCCAAGCTAGGAACTTTGTGAGACTAGCTGTTGATGGAGAAAGATTTTTTGGTAATATTTAAGGTGAGTACACAGAGTTCTTCACATGATGAATACAAGAAGAAAACGGTGACATCTACTTTTTCAAGCCTCAACCAGTAGGTTGTAATCCTTTCTCAATCTGAAGGGAAAGTCATGAGTGCTCACAGAAATTCTATTTTAAGAGCTCAAAATAACACATTTTTATCACTTTCCAGAGAACTGAATGTGCACAGAGGCTCAGCAGTCTACATTCAGAAGAATTAGGAAGATTAGGGTAACAGCAGGAACCTAAGGACAAATTCTTTCCTCAAATTAAGATAATCAAACTGTGCTGGTATAATTAAAAGGGAACTTGGACCCTTGAATGTATATGATTGTTAAACAAACCTTAACATGGGAAATAACACAAGTAAAACAATCAGGGAAAGTTAATTCAACAACACTCACCCCATTAGTAAAAATGACTCTATTTTCTCTAAGGAAGAATCCATTAGGAAAAAAAAAAGTGATTTATTTACTTTACCAATGTATAAGGCAGCATTCTCTTCAATGGCATAATCATCAATGTATGTAATTCCCAGAGGTTGGATAGGAGTTTCACCTATTCCACGCAAAAGATTTCCCAGTAAAACATAGATCCACATGGAAGAGCCTGCTTCTTTTTCACATCCTGGATACATGACAAGAGAGACAACAATGTGTTTTTTCCACAACATTTTGACAATGAATGCACAAGACTTCTAAAATACTTTCAATGTGGGAAAAGGAGTGGGAAAACTGAAAAATGTTTTGAGGCCAGAGGTGGTGGTAGCAGTTATAACCCCATCAGACTGAGGTGGATACATATCTAGCATGAACTATTTCAGGTAAATATTAGAAGGTATTAAAAGCGGGACAGTTTTATAAATATCTTAGCAACATAGAACATCCAAAGTCAGACCCACAAGGATCACTGAGTCTACCTCATGGCTGCACACAGCACCACCCAAAATTCAAAACCTATGTCTGAGAGTTTTGTCCAAATGCCCCTTGAACTCTGGCAGCTCGGTGCCATGCCCATTGTTCTGGGCAGCCTGTTCCATGCCCACCGCCCTCTGATGCAGAACCTGTCCCTAACCCCCAGCCACCCTTGACACAGCTCCATGCCGTTCCCTCGGGCCCTGTCGCTGTCACAGAGAGCAGAGCTCAGTGCTGCCCCTCCGCTCCCTGTGAGGAGCTGCAGCTGCCATGAGGCCTCCCTGCAGCTCCTCTGCTCTGCGCTGAGCAAACCTCAGTGGGGAGATAGCTTCCTGCTGTGAAAAACAGAGGGCAGTGGGCAGGAAGAGAAATGACCAAAGCTGCTATTTCCAGCAGGACAAGGACCCAAGGATGCATTTCCTGACAGAGGGAAGACCAAGGCTTTCCAAGGGCTTTGTGGAAGTTTGCTTGGGGTTTCTGCAAGCCGTGATGCTGCATAAAGTTGCTGGAAAAGAAGCGGCGGCCAGAAAAGAGATCTTGGCTGTGAGTTGTGGCTGTTATTCATTTCCTTTTAATCAATTTATCTCCCTAGGTAGATCTGGCTTTTCTCTGGGAAAGATCCTTCTGATTCCAAGTTTTTGCATTCTAGTAAACTCAGAGCTGGAGAGCCTTCTGATATGTTCTGGGGGTGCTTACCAAAATATGTTAAAGAGATTGCTCTCACCTGCATTTATTTTGGCTTGAGATTTTTCCAAGGCCGAGAGTGGAGTTTGGCTTTTCTCCTGTAGACATGGAGAGATGCTAACAGTTGAATTGATGGTGGAAGGAAATCTTTCATACTGATATCTGTTTACAAACCAAAGTTCTTTTTTACTCTCCCAACTTATAAGAAAAAAAGAAACAAACAAATCTCTTGCTACCATGGAGGAGAGCACTTAAATACAGCACTTGGATGCAGATGAAATCTGTATTACAAACTGTTTGTAGGGAATAAATGGCACTTGGTTTATACTGTAGTAGTGCATGAATATTCCCCGTTTGGTTCTCTCTATGTCACAGTGATGCATTTCAGTTTAACAGGAGATCTACTCTACTGTTATGCATGAATCTGTACTAAAAGAGTGTCAGTGGATGCACACTCTGGCTCTTGTTTGATACTCAGATTGTCTTCCTGATTTTAGTCATCTCTTCACGAAATCTTCAATAATTCTTAAACCATGTCAAAACATGGCTGATAGTTGAGCTCATAGGCTAATAAAACTTAAGTTGATTAAAACTTGGAATGGCATATATGTAAAATTATTAGTTCTGCTGTAATAAATCTTTGTAATAAATATTAGATTGAGTATCCACATCTGCATACAACTATTTCTGTGGACCTTTTCACAGTCAATGCCTACATATCTCAGTGAACTAACATCCAGTGTGCATTGCCCAGTTGGAAAATACCAATCACTTTGTGCTTACCGTCCCATGAAGAACTGGGGCATTGCAATTAGGAATGTTCCAGCTGACATAATTAAGCAGCCTGCTCCAATTATTCTTGGCCTGTGAAGTTTCGCTCCAAAGTAGCTTACAAAAACTATGATTAGGAGGTTCCCTTAGAGAGTACAAAAGGAAAACTAAGTTTTATGGCTTGTTGATAAAACATCCCCTCGAAAAATTATTCACAGTGTGTAGTGTATGCAGCCATTTCAGGGGAGAGGGCTGATTGCATGTGGCTGGTACTTCAACCTCTTTCCAGGCATCTTTACAGGAGCCCAGTACCTTTCATGATAAGAAAACCATAAACATTTGGAAAAACAACTGGAAAGGAGGAGAAGTGTGTCAGATCATAGGGCAACAAAGCTTTATATACCAACTAAGATTTCATTCCCATGAATACCACAACTCATTGAACAGCCAAGAGACAAATCCAGTAACTTGAAATAGCGAGAGATGATGTTATACTGCAAACCTTAGTGCAAGACTGGACAATGAGCACAGACTACAGTTAGAGATCTGTACTCCTACTGAAAGAGAGAGAAGGCTAAAACCTTTGCAAGTTGTTGAATTCTCATTTAACAGTTAACGTCTATTAGTTAATTAGCTAAGCGTATCAAATCACGAAATATTTAGGACTATGTTGATTTGCTTGTGTTAGCAACTGTATCCTATCCAAGGAAATCATATTGATAGTCATATTGATTGCTACTAAGTAAACTTTGCTCAGTTTCAATGGTCAGAGAACATTCATACAATCATTTTTCAAAACAAATTGCATCGTATTTTTTTTCTGAAAACAAAAATGAATTTATAGAGCACATACCAATTTCAAAACTGCCATCAATTACACCAACCAAAGAGGAAGGGATATCAAATCTTCTTTCTATTTGTGTGATAGTACTTTTTAGATAACTTCCTGACAGCGCTTTAGCAAAATAAACAAAAGATAATGCACCAAGAAATATCTGTGAAAGAAATTGACAGTGATTAAAATCAGGCAGAATGCTTTACTTTATTAGTTATTTCTAAGCAGTTCTTACATTCCCACTTCTTGTCCTTGATAACAATGGCCATATCTTTCCCTCTCTACGAAATATGCTCAATTTCCTATTTGTGTATTTCCTTTCAAGGGCAATAACTATCTGAACAGAACTTGCTATTCGCCACTCCTAATTCCAGGTAGATGAAAAGCTACTGAAGCTTTAAAGGACTGAGAAATATAGTTCACTCCTGATCTTTCTAAGGAGGATGTAACTCACAGCAACAACAAGGGTAGTTATTAACTGGTGCCTTGTGAAATAGTGTGTTCACTTTTGGGATTTTTTAACATAAGTTTTTGCAACTAGACAGATTTTTGAGCACTATTTTGGTAAATAGTTCTCCTCGAAAACCGGAGTGTCAGTGAGGTATCCATACAGGAATGTCTCCATCCACATGAACTTCTAGAACAGTACTGGATGTTGAGTAATGAGCATGAGGAGCTCAACAGCCTGCTGTTACAAGGTTCTGCAAGTTGTATAATCATCTAGTAGACAATGTTCTTCTAGGACTGTCCTTTCTCCGTTAGAGCCTTTTCAGCTCCAAAACATACATTTTCTATTGAATGTGCAGTACATCTTGCCAGGGAAGCACCTTCTTGCAACCTTCTGTTTCACAGAGGCAGTGCTTTTTCTTAGTTATTTTCACATCTGCTTTAACGTCCTAGTCTGATTCGGGAGTGGGCTTTGGAAATGAAATTCTTGACCCCAGTGGTTGACACTACAAACAAGCAGACTGAATTCCTTCCAAAATAGTTAGTTAAACTGGAAGATGTACTCCAGAAGAGCACTTTAACAACTAAGGGCTCTTCAGTTGGTGGGACAGGATTACATCAAGCCTGAAATAACTCCCCACACTAAAATTCATGTAGAGTTAACACAGGGTCCTCAGAACCAGCTGTTCCACTCTTACAGTGCTATTGCCTAAGGTAAACACAGCTTTACTAAGTTTACTAGCTCCAGGGATACACACCATGCAGTTGGTGTTGGAAACCACAAGGTTGCCTTCTACCTTCAAATACAAGCTGCATTAATTGAATATATATGGCTGTTCTTTGCAAAAAGTGTCAAAAACGGTAAACAAAAAATTAAAAGACGCAGTTGTGTATGATATACAGAGAGACCAAGACTCTTGTCCTACTCCTTAGGTCTGACCTCTGGGAAGTCAGGCTGGAAGCTTTTCCAGCAAGCTGGAACCCTGCCAGCGCAACACTCCTTACAACATCACTTTTGACAAGGCACATTAATAGTAATATTGACACCACTGTTGGATGCTAGTTCTAATGTCAAGGTTCAAAAATAGCTCTGTGTCACATTCAACACATTTTTCTTTATATAGAGCTGGTTATTTCTCTTTCAGAAGCACCTGTGTGTAAACAAACAGCATCTTGTTCTTATTTCCCATGGTGAAGGCTCTCAAAAAGCTCTCTATTAAAAATATTGCCTTAATATTTTGCATTTTCTGTGTGTTTATGCTCTTGGATGTTAAATAGCTGTGTGAAAGCAACTGTGGTTTTCCACAAGAAAATCATACAGGTGAAACTAGAACTTCACACTTCTCCGTCTCTCTGATATACATTTTTCCGCTGGGTTTGGAGCTGTCCCAGCAGGGAGATGGAGAACATGTGCAACAGTGGAAAAATGCTCCTGATTTAGATCTGGGACAGAAAGGTGCACAGAATTTCACTTTCTTCAGTGGTCTACGAATGACTGTAAGTAAAATATCTAACCCCATCTTTTTTGTTTATGAAGATAATTTTAAAACACAGGAATGCTGGTAATTAGTTAAAAAACAAAACAAAACAAAAATCCTCCTCCACCACCACCATATTGGTTTTTTTTTTTTTTAGTCTAAAGGTTAATCACAACATTTTGGTTCTCAGAAGCAAAAAAAAATCTGGAACAGAAAAAGTCTGAGCTGAAATATTACTTCTTTTCTATTTTTGGATTTAATAAGCTGATTCCTAACTGGCTAATCTGTGACTGAAGTTTTATTCACTGAGAGGACTGGATTATTTTAGAGCAAATGGAGGAACAATGATAAAATTACTATTGTGCTACAAATTTAATTAATACAATTCATCTTCTGTTTCAAAGCAGAATCCTGATTTTGCACCTTTACAGGAGCAGGTAAAATCAGGAAGAATATTGAGGAAATAAAAATTTTTGATAGCAGTTATTCGACTCTATTAACATGTCAATATCTTAACTGATTTGCATAATTTCTAGACTTCATTTAAATAATCATTGGTCTTGGTGACTTTATCGGAAGCTGAATCAGGATCTGTGAGTAAACTGCCAGCATCTTGGTTCATTTGGAAGAACAACAAAAATAATTTTTAAAAAGTGCAATCTGTAAAGAACTAGGCACAGCCAATGGATCATTTTTCATATAGCTCAAATCATCTTTCTCACTCTTGTATGGTGATTTATTGAGACCTCACTCAGGAGAGTCTCAGCATTTCACAGTTTGGCTTTGGAAAGTGGGTAGAGATGATATGCAAAGCAATGGTCTGAGATAAAGCCTTGTTGTAAGGCTCAAGCAGGGGGCTTCTGTTGCATCAGTGAAGTACTGTGGGTACAAGGAATGCTGATACAGCAGAGATACTTCAATTCAAAGTGCTTTCATACGGAGTACTCTTGAATCAAGAATGTTACAGTAACATTAGATTCAGAACACACAGATCATAATACAAATAATATTTCCCAGAGCCTGGAAGGCTACAGTCCTAAAAATGCCATCTGTACTAACATCTGTCTATCTGACTGTAGTATCTGGCTTCTTCTACTCTGTTCTTAACTTCATGAAAATAGCATGGTGCAATAAGGAGGATATAACTGACCCTCCAGGATGAAGATCTCATAACATGCAAGCCTCAATCAACGTGTTATATTTGAATACTGCCAAATGTTAGGCAAATACAGATCAGAGGCAGATATTTTTGTGGCTTTGAAATATCTTTAATAATTTTGTACTGACTCACCAACACGTAATCACAACTTAAAAAGGGTTAGTTTACAAAAAAAAAAAAAAACAAAAAAAAAACTTTTCTAAGTCCCTACCAGAATATTCAAAAGCTCTTACTCTACCTTTATACCTCCACAACATGATTGTTTTTCCTTGGAAGTAGAAGATTCAGATTTGAATGAAGATCGGTCAACAGGCACTATTGTGTTGTTTGAGAAAAACTGAGCATTTTCTTTTGATGAAATCTCCATGATGATATCCCCTGCCTCTAAACCAGAAAACACGAAGAACATTTTTAAAGGGCATCCTTTCAGCTCAGCCTCAAAAGTTTGTCATGTGACAGCAACACTCTCTTGTACTGTTTTCCCTACAACAGCAATTATCAAACTTTACAACAGAATCTGACCAGTGCACTGGATGTTTAATTAAGGAAATTTGCAATCCACTTGCCTATAATAATGAAGATTAAATCGTACTTGGTAAACAATCTTCATCTTCATTCTCTTGCTATCATCAATGTGATTTCACTGAATATTTGGCCAAGCGGACTAAGTGAGGCTCGTTAACATTTTAAATCACATTTCTGGATCCTATATGTAAGTTTACATTTCTAGATGTGACCATGTCTGCAGAGATTTCTCAGAGCTGATCTCTGAATTTCCCACATATGTGGGACATTGAGTAATTAGATCAAAGGAAATCTAGTCTTGTTAATGAGGGACTTGAATTGTTTTAGATTGAAACATTAGGTCTAATCGCCTGATGTTAGCTAATGAGTTACACAAGAATAAAGAGGTTTAGCTCCCTTTACCATTTCAGATAGGGCTCAGTGGTTTTGTCAACTGTTACAGGAAAAATGAGAATTTGCTTCTTTGCAGGTAAGTACAAAGAAGTAAAGAAAACCTGAACGCTGCACTTTGGGAACAAAAGGTATCAGTAATTCTTAAATCTCTACTTACATAGTACAGTACTTTGTTCTTAGTTTCAATCTCTTTAAATCAGATCTCAGAATATTTATGAAATCAGCTTCTGTGTTCACATTTGGGCAGCACTATGTTTTATAGAACTGCTGGCCGAAAATAGGAATAGTTCTTATTCTTTCACGTTTGTCTAAAACACAGATCTTACACAGATGAAAAACGTAGAAGGTTTTAAGAATATGTATGTTTCTATCCATATACACTTGTATTTGTGACTTTCAAGGATTTTGTGCTTGCAGAAAACTTGCAGCCTTTTCCCTCTCTTAGCTGTGGACTTGGGAAACATCACACTGCATGCCCCAATCCCAAACTTGTACAGTGGGGAATGATAGCATGTACCTCACAGCACTCGCATGGGGATAAATTCATTCAAACTTATGAGTGTGGGTGTGACACTCACATATAGCATGCTGCCATGTAAGCACATGAAATAAGCCTTTATTTTACAGAAAGAAAAAGGATAACATCTGAAGCATAGATGAAGTGAATTTTCCAAATTTTTGATCAAAGCAGTGTCCAGTTTGGGAAGGTCCAGGAGTGCAGCAGGGACATGCGTATACACTGCACCCCATATGCAGGGCTGACCAAAAACGTGCCACAGAGCTGCTGAGATGGAATGTGAGACACCAGTGCTTAACTGCACCATTCAAGTTAATGTATGGTGCTAGAATGCATCATGCCATGCTGAGTTAGTACAATTTGTGAAAGGATGGAGGATCAGCAGCAGTGCTAAAACAACTCTTATACTTGGCAGTACAAGCACATCTCTTCAGATGTGCTGGCAATGTCTCTGAAGGAAGCTGTTAAGACAGAGTGCAGAACAGTGGGCCCAGGATACCAAAAACCACTGCACTGTTAGCTCTAGCCTTTCCTCTTTTGTGCAACAGGTATAAATATGGGTGTTTTCTCTGACCATAAACTACTGCTGCTCGAAGGTCTTTTTGGTTCAATTGGCTGGGAGAATTTGCAATGCAATCCCAGCTGCACTGGGAGGTCAGAGATAACAGACCAGGGAGTTACCCATGGAGGCACCCGGCTGATGCTCTGTCAGGGACCTGGGCGTAGTGAAAGCCTTAGCTTTTTGCCCTGTCATCCTGGACACCACATTTCTCCAGTTTGCCATGAAACATGAGGACAGATAGCCCATACTGTCTCTTCCATCCCAGACATGGCAGGAGTGTTGGCAAAGAATAATGCAAAGCAGTGGCACAACATTTCCTTGAGGCCAGGTTAGTGGATGAGGTAGGCTGATAACTGTAACAAAGAACCAGAGTTCTATCAAGATGTGTGGGATTGCAGAAGGATTTAGGCATGGATGCACATACACATACAAAAAAGTTTCTTAAAGTTGTGTCTTTCAGACAACAAACTCCTAACTGAACTAACAATTACCTTGACACAAGATTTAGATTTGCTTGTTGTTTTATCCTTACCATGTAATCTTTGCAATGATAAAAACATGTTTGTTGATTTTAGCAGTCCTTATTGCTAAGCCTGCATACAATGCAAGATTTTTGGCAGTAAAGAGATTCAGCTCTTACGTAAGCAAGTAACAATACGGTGAGAAAAAACGCAAGTGTACCAAAGCATAAACAGTTAAATGTGTACACACAGACAACGTATTTTCTCTTCCTTCAATCAAATGCCATCTAAGCAGAATTTCCTTATTACAAGTAGCATCTTCTGAAGCTTACATAGCACTCTGAAAATATTTAGCCATCTCCCATGGATTAGTCCTTCTAAATCCATTTTGAAACTTCTGCTAGAAATTAAGAAAGCGCTGTATAAGGCTGTTTTCTGTCTCAAAAAAATCTTCCCATATTTAAAGCTGCTCTTCTCCACAATAGTCAAAGAAGAGTAGGTACATAAGTGAGAGGATTGCCTAATTCTCCCAATGCGTTCTGTAATACCAATCGTGAAATAGCAGAAGTTCTTTTGAACGTAACTAAGTGGGAGCCATCAAAACCAGGGACATTCTTGTTTCTGCGAGGATAAAGAAGGGAAGAGCGTGGTGTTTAACCACACTTAGGAGGAATAAAATCAAACCCAATTCTACCTTAACATTGCCTCTTGAGGGAGTACTGAAATCACTAAAATGGGGAGAATACGAAGGCCACCACACTCGCTCCACCTGTGCACATCTGGGCTGGTGACACTGCCTGGAGGACAGCTACTGGCCACGGTCACAGCATCTCCCTGCACATTGCCAGGGCTCTCAGGCAGGTGCCAGCCCCTGCTAACAGGATTGTCTCTGTCCCACTGTGAACGGGCCCCCTGCTCACCTGTAGCACTGCAGGGGCAGCAGCAGCGCGTGCCCTCCCCAGGGCTGGCATGTGGGGCCAGCAAGGTGGTCAGGTCCGGGGAAGGGCCCGTCTCCGAACATGCATGCGGTGGGCTGAGGCTCCACCAGGCAGCTCCCGGAGTGCCTCTCTGCTTGTTCAAAGCCTAGGCAATGAAAAAGTCCTTCCCCCAGTGGAAACACGTCTGCTCTGCAATAAGCCTCCTTAGACATGCCTTTGTTGTGTGGCAGCCCACAGGCGTGGAAGCTGCACTTGCTAGACTAAGAGGAAACAGGAGACCAGGACAGAAACATCATCTCGAAAAGGCAACTCAATAAAGAGAAGAAAACCCAACTCTTACCTAGCAGCAGAAACCCCCAGATGGTACCTACCTGTAGGTAAGCTCCCTCTGTTGCTTATGCTTACCCATACATGCACGCACAGTCTCTGGTCCCAACATAGAAGCGGGAAAAGTTGGAGGGGAAGACCACTTCTTAGAAAGTACCCAGCCTAGGGATGGTCCATCTTATACTGGAGGTAGAGAAAGGAATAAACTTAGGGGTGGGGGAACTGCTGTCCCTTGTTCTGCCTGAGCACTTGGTATTCGTCTCCCCCATCCTCCTCCCACACCTCCTCACTTTTTTCTTCCTTTCTCCCCTCCTATCAACTCTAGGACACTGGGCATATGGGCATGCAACAATGTTGGGTTCCCTAGCTACAAAGCCTGAAGAGGACCTAAGCCCTCCTGGGGGTATTTTTCTTTGCAATATGCTACAAGTTTGATGAGGCACGTGAGAAAGATTTGTTGAGAGAAGAAAAAATAATCCTGATCTTATTCGCTCATTCTCAGGAAACAAAAGACTTCAGAGGAAGATGGGCCAGAAAAAGAGAAGAGGAAGTAGGTGGGAGAAGATAGAATGTGGGGTGAAGAGATTCTGCACAGAGCTTTCCAGTCCTTTCCAATATGCCCAGGGCTCCCTGCTCCCCCAAAACCCCAGGGCAAAGTCCCTGACAAAGTGATGGTAAACCAGCAGGAAAAGAAGTATTAAAGGAGAGGACAGAACTGCATGGGAGAATCACTCAAGCTCTTTGCCAAAATTAAAGGAAAATCTTGCAAACTTCATTCCAGCCCTGTGTTTCTCCTGCCCAAGGGTTATGGCTGTTGAAACAGCAACTTTAATTTTCAAATTTGTGTAATGACGAGGCATGCAGCTAATTCTCATTGCTGTCACTTGAACTGAGGAAGGTTACAGAGCCTGTGTTCTGCTAACTTGTGAGATTTAATTACACAGACAGAGAAGGCATTAATACAAATTCTTCTTCCTTCCCCCTACCTGCCCTCCCCCACCCTCTGCATAGGGTCTGTTGCCGTGACAGCTAAAACCCCACTGGTACTCCGAAGGAGTGCCAAACACCAACACTTGGAGCAGATTCCTGCTAGATTTACTACAAGTTATTATCCATTCCTTCATTATATCTCCATTTTGGGTTCTTAACGCAGCTGGAATTTTATTACACTGCACGTAATTCACATTTTGTACTTTAATGTGTCTTACGTCCTTATTTGGCCGGTTTGGAAACTTGGAAATCTCTTTTCCTCTTTTCTGCAAGATATCAGGGTGCCTAATAGTCCACAGGAATTAGTGATTAGGAGAATTAAGAGTTCTTTCAGCCTCTTTCTGAGAGCAGCTTCCAGCCTGCTTCCTTCAATTATTAGGAAAGCTGACTTTACACAATACAGGATCTGTACTAGTTGTGCCTGATCTTAAATCTTTCATGCTGGCCTTGTCTCCTCCAATGATTTCTGATGAACTCCAGCTTTTCTGCCACTGGTAGCCTTCACCACACTGTCCTTTGAAATAGGTGAGGCTCCTACTCAGAATCCCAGATTTGTTATAGAAATCTTCTTCACATAACTCATCCAGGACCTCATTATGCTACAGATTGTATTGATGAACACTGAGGCATAGTCCTCTAAGGCAGAAATACCTAAAGAAAAGTTTAAGATGAAGTAATGCTTTGAAGAATGAGGTCTGCCAGGGTTAGCACAATATTCTCATCGTTTCTGGAATTTGGGTTCACTGTAAATCCTCAGCATCAGCTTTTTATCACAGGTATGCTTTTACTGGAATTTCATTATAGACCTTTCTCTAACTTCCTTATAGGTGTAGATAACATCTTAACTGGAACTTTACCCAAACAACCGCGAGGGAGGTATTTTCCAGTATGGAAAGTTTTCTTATGCCTTCCAAATGAGTATCACCATTCCACTACGAGCTAATTATAACAGTTCCTCGGAAACAGCCATATTTATGTCCTCTCCTTGGAGAACTTGGAGATGCTTGGAGAATATGAACAAAAGATCCTCACTAAAACTAACTTCACTGTTAAATGAAGTTCATTTAACAGTGAAGAAATTCTTGTCTGAGCAGGAACGTATCAGTCTCATGGGCCTCCCACACTATGGGTACTGCATAGGAAGGCGGTGCAGTAGATCACCTGCTTCAATTTACTGACAAGAACTGGGACATGGGAAACAAATTGCTACCAGTCATGAGGCAGGACATGACACCTCCCATGGCAATGGCCACTCTGATTTCTCTTTTCATTTCTTCCCACATCAGAGCACTGCCTAAGTGCAGTGACACAAAACCCAGTGGATGCTCACTAGGCAATCTATCAAAGAAAGGTTTACTTTCCCATAGTCCTAAAAGAAATTGCTTACTTCTATATACTTACTCTATAATTGAAACAAAGCCTTGGAAGCGGATACAGGACAAAGGACCAGACTAAAGGTTGTTCCTTGAGGTTCGTTTCCATTTTCTTTGCATTCCTATCTTGTATTAGTTACAGGAAATTAGAAGCCCGACCACCTTCATTTCTAAAGAACAGAGTTAAATTAATTACATTTACAAAGCCTAGTCTAGCTGTAGTGAATAGCTGGGACAAGAGTAATGTTAATTCATAGCTGTATCAATACACCCATCACACAGTGGGTTTGTGAGTCAGTCTTTAAATCATCTGACAAAAGATCTCTGAGGTAACTAGATGCTGCTTCTTCAAGTGCACATCATGAACAAACGCTAACCTTGTAAAGTCTCAAAGAAACAGTGTCAAGGAGCATGAAGCTTTTTTCTTTGTAAGTGACTTTTTGTTAAAACATATTCTAACAGACATTTAAATCATGAGGTCTCACCTGCAAATATAAACTTTACACTGAAACCTGAATACAAACATAAACACTGCAAAGAAACTTTCAGTTTTATCTGACAAAAGGAAAGTTTTGACTTATAAAAAAAAAAAAAAGAAACCAAAAGATGTATAAACAAAATAAGGATTTTAGTAGACCACATTGTCTTATAATGTGGGCTCATATAATTTCTATGATCTGACAGAGAACACATCCCCAAGCCTTAGTATTTCATTGGAAAGTAAAGCTATGTACAGATTTTCAGTAGAATGAGTCCTTAACTGCTTAGCTTGACGCTTGGCCAAATGTTCTTTTATTATTGTATTAATGCCAGCATGTAAACACCCTGACTCTGAGCTGCCTTGCTGTGCCTGGAACAACTCATGCAGAAGGAGAAGCTGGTATGGCCCAGAGTCCACCTACTGCGGTGATCTCCTAAATCTTCAGAGTGGGCAGTGCTGAAGAGAAGATGCGGTGGGCAAGACTCAGAACTGGCTAGTAAGTAATATTTACTTTTGAAGGAGAGGATTTGAAATCATTCATGTTTGCTGAAGGCCATGCAGGATGCCTGTACAGAGCTCAGGAAAAAACTCAAAAAGATCCATCTCTCTTGAATTCTTGTCCAGAGAGCAATGAGCTCAAGGCATCCTGCCATTGTTGAGTCTGGAAAATCAGCTGCCAGAATAAAAGCAACAGTATGATCATAGCCTGGAAGCAGCTATTTGTTTCAAATGAATGTCTCTAAGTACTTGAATTTTAGTATAATTTAACATTATTAAATTATATTTTCTCTTTCTGTGATTCTTAGGAAAACAGCCTGGAGTCAGCAACAAGCAAATACAACAAACATCTTTACAGTTATCAAATAAAGCAATCCAATTTCACTGCCTGCATAATTTCAATTGCTTTAGCCATGCTCATCTATTGCTATGGATTCACTTTTTCTCAATATCAACTTAAGTTTTCATTTCATTGCAGTCAAAAGAACATTGTTATTATGAATGAATGGAAAACCACTCTCAGAAGAAACCCTACACATCCCTTCCACATCAGAGAACTAGAGACAAATAATACACATTGGCTGTTAGAAGCACTCAGAGAAATGGCAGTTAGGGTGCAATTCAGTACTTCCTTCAGCCTTACCATGGAATGATACCACCTTTACCACGTGTGTTCTCCATGCTCAGTGCCTAGGATAACATACAGGAGTGTATACTCAGTGGCTCTAGATTATTTTGGAAGCAGCTGCAGAAGGTAACCTGGCAAAAGATTAGGTAAAAGAGGTAGGAGGTTGTCATTCTTGAATGATGATTCAAAACCAAGTGTTATCAATCCAGACAGAAGGGAAGCAGTATATATACCTCTATTGAACCATGCTTTGCAAAGTCTCCAGCTCTGACACAGGCTGAAAGATCCAGCAACACGACACAGCTGGCAAGGCAGGAAGCTTTGGGGAGAATTTTAGTTTAGAAGAAGAGGATAAGAGAAACTGGAATATGGCCAACCACTAAAGATTAACGCCATCAATCTTAAAATCCCAGAGCACTTTCTGTAATGCAAGTTCTTTGAACTAGGTTTAAACTCAAAGATTTGGGCTAAAAATGTGGAAAGAAAAAGTGTAAAGAATTTGACAGAAGAGTTTATTACACTGAAGGTGTTGAATTTGTTGAATACAATGCCTTTGGCAAGCACAGTAATAACTGCCATATGCAAAAACTTGTGAAGGGAAGTAATTTACCAGCAACAACAACAAAAATCATTGTAAGTGAAGTCATCATGCAGATCAAACAGCACCCTTCTGCTTTGTTCTTCCTGGCTGTGGATAAACAGATGTTGCAGCAACCTTTTATCAGACTTCCAAATCACTACAGCTGTGTCTGTCCTGAATTATTTGGTGATGACAACCAGCAGGCTGGCCTGAGTGCAACAGAAGTCATCAAAGCCTTATGTACAACTTTAAACTTGCATGTTTTCCCCCATGGCTCATGAACAAAGGCAGTGTTGGTATCAGCTTCTGACTGTGAAGCTGCCCAGCAAAGCATCTGACTTAAATGGTTTTCTCCTGAATGCACCAGTTTTTGGGATCCCAGTGCAGAGCGGTTAAAACCTTCCCTGGGATGGTGTGAGGTGCCTGTCCCAGAGCTACCCACCCCATCGGCCAGGTCGGCACCCAGAAGTTGGGCAGCTGACCATCAGTGTCCTTTGCTGCTATACTTCTATGTGAAGAGCCAATGAAATCCAGAGAGCCCAGTGTGGAACGAGGGATAATGCCTATTGCCATAGGATTTGGGTGAGAGAATTGAAAGGAGGAAAATAATAAAGAAAGCACTGTTAAGCAGAGTGCCAAGAGTTCTCTGAGCTTTCTATTTTTAGTGAAACGCTTTAAGTGGGTTTTAGGCAAGTGGATTTGCTTGAGCAATTGAGAGTAATTTGAACACCTGGAAAACACAGCATTTAATTGAGCTGGTACTGACTGTGCGTCACAGTCTCCTTTATGTTTTATCAGAGCTGCGGGAGAGCCATGCTCATGTGTGGTCTCATTAGCAGATTGACTGCTTCTGCTCTGTGTTTTGTTGCTCATCCCTTCCCATGGGAACCTCTTGCTATTTGAAGAGCTCCAGAGAGTTCTGTGGTTTCTAAAGACAAGTGCATTCTTACCTTGGTAGGCTCGTCTTTGTGATGAGGAGCACTGTAAGAGCTTTTCTCTGTCACTCCAGCAGTGTACTTTTCAGTCAGCAACTGTGCATCTCTGGATTAAATAATTTCATACTATGAAGTTATTAAATGCCTGAGACAGACCAGCTGCACCCGTATGAGAACTTCGGTTAAAATAGGGATAACCGTATTTTTCTTTCACATCAGGAACATTCCCAACTAATACCTTCCTAATCATTGCCTGGTGCACATTTCCTTACATTTTTGCTGTTCCAGACTTTAGCCAGAGGACAAATAAGCTGGTAGGACTTCAAAACTGGCACCCAGGTTTGTGGCTGATGTTTTTTCCATATTCTGAAAATTGCAATTTTTAAGTTATAGGAAAAGAGGCTTTGACTGCATAGCTGATCCAGAAAATTTGTTTGCAACCATTTCAAACAACTTGGCTGAAAAGCTCTCAGATCTTTGATGAAAGTAGGTCATAAAACTTAAGACAAAAAATAGGAAACATTTCAGATAGCTGTAAGATGCTTTTTTTTTTTTGAAAAGTATAAACAGTGATTCAAGAAACCAACTAGATATCAATAGTAGTATGTGCCATGGGCTACCAAAATCTTTCGCTGAAGAATGACATTATATTTGTCAATACAGTTGCATGAAAATTGATTTCACTTGCCAATTTTACTTTTGTGATTAATAAGGAGAATATTGTTAAGGTAACACATTTCATTTTCTCTGAAAGCTTTAGCTACCCTGCATTATTATGGCTAAATAGTTCCATACCCTATGGAGAGAATTCAACCAATATGGTCCATACCGGACTGAAAAGCAGACTGATGACAGATATTGAAATGCTGTTCTTCATTAAAGAAGGGTGTTTATAATGAGGCCTTCCACAGATTGGTTGAGTCACACAGCAGTTAGCATGGGATTTATTAGTGAAATAAAGTGCAGAATTCTGCTGGTGAAGTTACAGATAATCAGGCACCAATAAACATGAGCATGGCGCACAAACACACATGAAGGAAGGCTGGCAGATTAAAAAGTAATTGACATATATCTCCTTTATGGTACAGTCAAACAGTTCAGAAGAAGGACTATGCGATACATGTGCACCAACATAGCCCTGCCATACCCAATCTGGAGAAAAAAACGAGCTGGAGAAAGGGTAAAATGCCTCTTCCGCATCGGCAGATCACACAGTGGCTGCATTTCCAAGCAGGTGCTGGCCAGCTGGTGGGACCTGATACAAACCACACTCAAGTCCTCCCACAGCCTGAGTGGGTGAGGGTCTGAAGAGGAGATGGGTCACCCCTACTGGGCCCATCAGCAAAAAGCTGAGCACTGAGAGTGAGTTTGTTTGATAAAGGAAAAAGAAACACAGCAAACAGGATACCACAGAATTATATTTATGTTGTACGTTTATCTTCACATTGCAACATCCACATTGTTCATTTTGTGACAAGTATTTCTAATAATTTTGAATACATATTTACTGTATAATACATTTTACCAGGAGGCACTTCCAGTAATTCTGGCAAAAAGGAGCTTCATTATAGTGTCTAACTTACAAAACAGTAAAAATAAATAATGTTTATCTAAAAGATCTTTTTTTTCCTGTACAGAATCTATTTTGTACAAAACATTGACCAGCCATTAACTAAATCACTTAACAAATACTTGTGAAGAGAATATATTAAGTATTGCTACATGTATTGAGTGCAAGATACTAGTGAAAGGAAAAGAATTATTCCATTTATGAAAATCACCTAAAAATACAAGGCCTTGTTCCTGAAGTGTTTAAAAAGGAGAAGCTTGGTTACAACAATATTGACAAGATATAAATATAAATTAATGTATGCAGTACTTAGTGAAAGGAACACTGTGTTAAAAACTGGCGTGTACAAATCCTGAACGAGATGGCACTTCTCTGCATTGCCACTTTGGTCAGCAGTTCTTTTTCAAAATATTGCTGCAAAGGAATTACAAAGGTACCCAAAGCCTTTTCAAATACGGCCGTATATCAAAGCCGTATATGTAAATAGATATATTTTCCCCCTCTTTCTATCACCTTCCAAAGTGAACGATTCTGGGAGGGATTCATTTGGAACTATGCTGGATCTGAGCGAGCATCACAGAAGCTGCCCAAGCCCTGGCACCCAGGGCAGCAGTGCGGGAGCCAGAGCCCACAGGTTGGGACAGGATGGGGCCGAATCCCTTGGGGCTTTCTCAACTCAAAGGCCTCAGTAGGCCTCTGGGGAATTCAGAAATACAAAACGTGAATGATCAGCCCAAGTTTAGTGGGGCATCGAGTACTTCGTACACATCCACACACTTGACATTTTCATTCAGAAAGTGTTTTGACCTTGCTGAATTGATTTCTTAATTAGTTTCATTTCTTTCTTTCTTTTTTTTTTTTGAAGCATAGCTTGTATGGGATGTACATACTTGCGTGTTTTTACCCAGATGGCAAAACTGCATTGGAAAGCCATTATTTTTGAAATCTCCTGCTTCTGCTGGAGTTGCTGAGGCAAAGGTTTCAGAATGTGATTCTGTTGGAAAACACCCTCGATGTTCTATTGAAAGCACTAATAAAAAACAAACTGCCACCCCTCCGTGAAAATGCTATCTGTTGAACAAACGTAGCCTACAGCATGAATCACATCTTTTATAAAAGTGAACTTAAATTACTTTCCATCATGCAGACATCTTACATCAATTACTCAAGAAAAGAACACTTAACTTTAGAAAAGTAACGACCAAATGTACACTGACGTGGCTGAAATATTAAAAACACCATCAATGCCACAGAGCAGATCTAAAGGCTGCCTTTGATCTTCTTGATACCATCTGCAGTACTGTATTCGGGTTTATAAACACCTAAAATGAAAACTTTGCATTCAAATGCAGCTTTTCATTGTGTGTCAGAATCAGGAAGGAACTTCAAAAAGGAAAGGCCGCTTGAACAGGTGATGGGCTTCTGCCTACAGAAGTATGGATAGGGATGGCAATCCCTAACTGTTTTCTCTCTGTCCACATCACAGTTTTTTCTTGTATAAAAGCACAGGGGCAGAATTATTGGGATCAGGGGAAAAAAGTACAAAAACAAACAAATCTCCTTTAAATAAATATTTTAAAGCAATGAGCATGGTCTCTTTCTAAGTGTTTGCTGTGGTGAAGGAAGATGGTGTTGGAAAGCAAAGCCTCTAAGCCACTGTGCTCAGCCAGCCATGGCCAGGTGGGCAAGGGGTAAGATTGTGTTACTGCAGGCATTTCTCCAGCTGCTCTGACAACAGTCTACTGACACCCAACATTTGCTCCTCCCTGTGCTGCATACCATGCTGCTCACCATGCAGCTCCCTCCGTGAGCCAGAAGATGCAACGGCAGCCTCACGCCTGCCTCACTGCGGCATGACACGTGCTGCCCCTTGCTTGTTGGAGCTGATTTCTGTGGCTCTTCAGCCAGCACTGGAGATTTCAGTCATAAAGGATACATGGCCCACGGCTGTGACAAAGTCTCTTCTCTCTGTTCTGCACTTCCACGCAGCTGGAAAGCAGAACCGCTTGCGCTTTCCCACCCAGTTCACTGCTGGGAACACCGCTTCCCACACCTGCAAATTCCGGCATGCTCCTCAGCACCTAGATCTCATACGCCACCATAACCAGCACGGGTCTCACCTCTTGTCCAGTTGATGTGCTGGACTTGCACACTCTAGCCACCTGAAAACCTCAGTTGAAATAAATGCTACAATTGCTTTCCTCCCCTAGCACCAAGAAAAGTTTTCTTTAACAACAGAAAACTAGAAAACTAAAACCCTTCTTGGCTTACTTCATACTTCAGCTCAAATGCCTGCCAGCACAGCCCACTGGTTACACCCAACCCCATCACCTTGATGAAGGGATTGTTTCACATGTGCAAGCACAGAGGACTTGCTGCACACACCTCACGTGCTGCTGGCAGGCTTTTAAGCGGCACAGCGCTTACTGTCGCTTCAGATTTATCAAAGAAGTACTGTGAACTGGCTCAAGCTCTTGCCCTGTTGTCACTGAGAAAAGGGGCTCTCCAGAAATACGCCAGCACTCTGCTGCCTGCCGGCTCCGAGGGGCTTCCATCGCCCCAGGGCTTCAGGCAGGGCCTCACACGGGTGACATGTGCATCCTGCTGAGGAGGCGTGATGTGTTTTTCATCAAAAATCACCTGCCTGCCAGGCAAATCACACTAAAAGCCTCTGAATAAATCATAATTGGGAAGTAAATGGAGGGTAACTCTCACACTGCTGCCTCTGATGCTGGGATTCAATAACCACCACAGCATGGGCTAAAGACCTGCTTTGATTTACCTCCAGAGGAATGTTGTTTTGCTGAATGAAAGCGATGAAATTCAAAGAAAGATTTATCGTACTCAGTTGTTCTCAAATGCACTGTGCTATTTTGCTCTAACTCAAGGCTTGCCTTCAATAATCAATATTTTTGCTAACTCTTCCAATGATTGCTTAAGATAGCTCTCACCTCAATTTCAATTATTCCCCCACAGGTTCAAAAACACTTAACAGGTGCACTTTCCTCAGGAGGCCTGGAAACTAAGAACACATGAAAGACACATTTCCTCCTTCCTTTAACTCCTACTAACATCAGAAAATAATAAAATAGATAAAAGTCATTCCGATGTCAAAGGCTGGTTTATTTGTTGAGTTACTTAAAAAAAAATTTTTAAAAAGATTCCTCCGCCCTAATTACTGGGAACAGTTCCCTCTAATGCTGCCACCATTTTGACTAACACTGCAACATCAAACTGTGATTAAAACCCCAGAAAACCTAGGCTTACTTCACTCCAATGGGGCTACATTTGATTTTGAAAGAAAAGTTAGTGTGTTGCAGAAAGTTTGTTTCATATTGTACTACATTTTTCTTTTCTCTTTCCCACAACTTGCCACTCTGACTCTCTCCCTGTTTGCCACAACTCAAGGACTAATTACAGCAGTGCTGAGCTAGGAACACCCACGTTCTCAAACCAATATCCGGGTCTGAGCCTCGCACTGCCTGTCAGCTGCAGCAGACAGGTGAGGCAGGCAGCTGATTTCATCTGCCCATACGGCAGAGGGATGCTTGAGATCCTCTCGCTCATGCTTATATTGAACCTTTTCTGCTTTTAAACAGTGACGCAGGAACATTTCAACCACAACAGTACTTGAAAAAGCAATTGAAAGTATTATATCTTCTGTGAATCGTATGAATCATAGATTTTCCAGCAGGCAAAAGCCTCTGCTTTCTGAGAAAGAAAACCCACAAACTCATTGCTACCATTCCAACCTATTGAGCACTATTTCTCTTATATGGTTTTTCTCTAGCATGAGCTAGAGTGCACCTGCCTCTCCCACATGTGGACCATTGGATGCACCTCACTGGGGCGATGGCTGGTCAAGCATTGGTGCCTTCTCTGGCTCACAGCCCTTTGGTTCATTTATAACCAGGTTCATTTTAAAAATGGACAAAATTCTCTAAAATCCTACGTCCCAGGCTGTCAAGTACCTTAACTGACAGCCACCCCACACCTACTCAGTTCATGGCTCAGCATGGATGCAGTACTGGATGTGGAGGTGCCCAGGCTGGGGCATGGGCTGGACAATCCTCATGGGCTGTACCACCAACTGGTGCTCAGTTTAACAGGAACGAAAGGACAGATGGATGGAAGGAAGGAAGGAGGGTCCAAACTTTCAGAAATGTTTTTGTATCTAAAAAGGCAGGCAGGACTTGAGGAGAACTTTCTACAGAAAACAAATGATCTTAATGTCCAGAATAGAAAGCATGAAAAGGGACTTGGGAATGGAACTTGATTAGATCCCAGACAATGCTTTTAGAAGTACCTATCTGAAACATCATAGATTTATCTTCCTTCCTCATTCAGACAGTCAGGATGTTCAGAACTTCTGATGGTAGTACATTAAGGGTATAAGCCCCAAAACCACCAGTCAAAAGGTTCTGAGCAATTCCACTGCGATCCAGGATTTTAACTTGATGATGTAGAGATGTTCACGCATGATATCAGAGTAAAAACTGATGACTGACTATCCTTGCATTGGTGAAAAATGCATTCTTTAATCACAATGGCCTGGGAACCACCCACTCCCAGAATGTGACAGGCATTTTCTCTGAAAGCCAGCACGAGGTCGCAGGCATTGGTGACACATAACCATTTCTCCAGCTTTCTGTAAGGGACTTCGCTCACAGAATAAGGAGAATGAAAATTCTTCAAGGAGCACTGGAGAATTCCTTTCTCATAGTAAATTCCCACAACTTCTCATGTATGGCTCATGTTATTTTTCAACTGCAAAACACTAGATAGGGCTTTCTTTCTCTAGCATTTAACCAACCCCTTTACATAATGTACATACAGAAAGTCATACTAACATTTAAAATATCCCACTTGAAATCTGAAAGCTTTGATGAAAGAATACAATTTTCTTTTCCAAACATATTGCACAGGTTGTGGTTTATTTGGGGTTTGCACTACCAAAGGACTGCACAAAGTGGAAAACCATCAAGGTCTAGCCTCAGAAACACTGCTGCAACTGCAGCTCAATAGTTTTGCCTCCTTTGGACTAGAAACTAGTACATAAAAAAAACAAAAACTCCAACCACTGAAAAACAGCCTGCTTCACTAGCTACTAAAAAAAAAAAAAAGTAAAAAACTGTATTCACACATTTGATACAAAATTTCTCTGGCATTTCTTTGTGTTATATGTATATCGACCTTGGGAATTCCCTGATTATTTCCTGCCAGAAATGTAGGTTGATAAGGAGTGAACACTGCAGAAACTGGATTCTACCAGTAACTATGTGGAGTGCAAAAAAAAGTTACCTCTTACCCAGTTAACCAGTCCCAGCTACTTCTGCTTCTTTGCAGGCATTGCCTCCAGTTGGGATAGAACCAAAGATCATCTGATTTTAAGCCTGTCAGCAATCCCTCACTGTAAAAGACCTGAGTTAATAAAAATGCACTCTGAAATCGGGCAAGCTGGAATTGGAGATTTGCTGAGATCTTGGAGAACACGTGAGATGTCTCTTTCTTTTGAACGAATTCTATCCATTCAGATTAAAATAATAGTTCAGTTTGGACCTTTGTTTTTCTGATTTCATTGAAAACCACTATCTAAATCTTTCTGCTGATAAGAGCATCCAGAACCACGCTCTACAGTCATTCTGTCAAAATGTAAACATCTCTACTGGTGAGAAACCAAACTCCTCTTTTCCAGCAAATCTCACTCTATCAGAAATGCAAAGCAAAAAGATTCTCTGAAGTGACAACATACTTTGGCTTTGACAGAGAATGTTTTGGGCGAGGTATCAATAGGATCATGAAGTACAGTGAATGCATAACAATGGTAAAAAGTGATGGATGCAATGTCAGCAATTTAACATAGAAAGGACTTCTCCTACAAACTCTTCCTTTCACAAGCCTTCTTACTCCCACAGGCAATCCTCTTCTTGGCAAGGGGCTGCAGGATTAGGATAAAAGAGAATATGCAGTCAAATCATTTCTACAGAAATACTGAGCTTTATATATATATAGCTCTTCTTGTGGGGAAAAAAAAACACTCTAAATGTTGTGGTACTGGACGGTGTTGCCAGTCCCAAAGAGCGTTAATATGTAAAAGCCATGACCCTGTAAGACCAGTGGCTTCCCAGAAGGGTCTGTACATATTACTTAAGACCTTATTTGTTGGGTCTGGAAATGGCTACACTATATAAAAATGACTTTGTATTTATTTTTAAAAAAATTAGCTTTACAAAAAAACTTTTCCCTTTTTTTCTTTTTTTTTTTTTCTTAAAGATATCATTATCTACAGGAACCCATAAAAATTTTTCGATATTTACATCTAGATAGCTAATCATTGACAAATATAATATTGTGAAATAAAATATTGAGAGTGAATATTCAACCTTTTAAATAGACATTTGGCTCACAGCATAAACAACAGAGAAAAACAAACAGAATGAATCAAAAAAGATCTGCTCTTCTACAGGACCGATCTTTTCCTCTCACTTGAAAAAGAAAAGAAAAAAGAAAAAAACTCATAAGTATACTGGTGGGATCAAACACGCTGCTTCTAGGCAGAACACCAGCAACAAACTGCTCCCAGCCAGCACCTTGCACTGAAATCCAAGCTCTCCGAAGCTCCTGTGAGTGGTTGCTGAGACATCCGCAGGACTGGCACCATTCTCCAACCCTTCTCCTAATGCATTGTTCGCATTTTATTCTGAGAAATGGCATGACCCCCACACTTCCCTTCTTTTGCTCTCAAGAGATGGTGCTTAGCTTCACTCCTAAATGGTATATTTGGCCACTGATGTGTGGAGGCATAAGGTCTGGGTGGAAAGATGGCAGTGTTGCCTCTAGTTTCTGCATACACACACGTTTGCTCTCTTCTGCCTCCTGCTCAAACATATACACCATTCTTGCACTCAGAGGCGGACAGAGGGCCAGGGCCTTTCACAGGCAGCGTGCTGCACAACCCCTCGTAACCCTCCTGGAATAAGCGCCCTGGCACATCCCTTTGCCAGCAGTCTGGGAGGTGCTGGAGGAGGAGGAGGAGAAGGAAGATGAGCTGGAGACACGGCCAGCATGCAGCCCGCTCCTCAGAGGAGGATGGGAATGTAGAGCTCCTCACAAAGGTCTTGAGCCTCCTCATGGGCACAAATTCTTAAAATTTAGGCCTCCTGTTCATTGTTGTGTATCGGGATGTGCTACAGTTAGTCTCAAACTCTGCTATATGACATTATATCCACCCACACACACGAGCACCCCCCTCATATACATATATGTTGGCAGGATACATGTAAAGCTTTGAAACTTTTATCCCTCAGTATTAAGAGCAAAAGCTACTTAACTGGTACCTTGCTGTTAACTGCAAATGTGCTTTAGAAACAGCATTTCTTTAGATAACTTCCTTCTGTAAATATCACAGTGACCATAATATATCATTAAATGTATTTTGCTGAAGTGCGCAGCCAAAAACCCTGGCTATATATATATATATATATATTTATATAATTCCACTCCCCACCCCGCCCCAAATCTCTTTAAAGAAAGTCTGTAAAAGCCGGTGTAGCAGTGTGAAAGCTTCCTTGAGCACAGGAGTTTAAACAATGTACCTCACCATAAAAAGGAAAGAGAAACAAATTAAACAGCTGTAGGCGCATAATCCCATACTTCTACAGTGTTGTGTCTAAATGCTGTGCTGGCTTGAGAAAGAGTCTGTGCACGAGTCAATCTGTCTTAAAATACTGCTGTAAATATTGTCATTGGTTCGGTTCTACAGTTGTGTTCTCTTCTTCATCTCTCTTGGACTTCCCCTTCTCCTCCTCCTCTTCCCTGATGGCCTGAATTTGTTCTGAAGATGGGTGCAGTGTGGATTGCTCCGCGCCTTGCTTCTCTGTCCCAGCTAACCTCTCCTCGTCCTCGATTACTTTCTTCCACATTTTATGATTCTGAAGCAGGTGCTGAGTGATCTGACAGTAGATTTTCCTCCTCTTGAACTTCTTCTTTCCTGTAAAATACCATGTGATATTAGAGTAGTGATTTCTGCAAGGGAAGAAGGAGAACGGACTGAAGGTGTAGGAAGTAGACAGGGTGTGTGATGACAAACAGGGACTGCACCAACAGATTTTTAAAAACGAGAACTTAAACACTCCTAAAAACTCAGACAGCCGTGTCTCTGCAGACCTCCAGGAAAGAACACCGGCTTCCCGCACCATTTGAACCTCAGCCTTCTCCTACCATAGGCTGCATGCCATCCCTGACCATACAGCTCACGGAGACATCTAGTGCCTGAATGTTTGTGCACAACACAGCTTTTTGAGCTGTTTCCGCTCACTTTCTTGGTATCAAGTGCTTCAAGACAGTGGGCAACTTGCTCTATAGCACCTGCATTAATCCCTCATCCCCAAATGGATGTCTGCTCACCACTCCAGAAAAACAATCTTGATTTTGTTTTCTCACATTTTACCTTAGGTCTGAGCAGGAGGAAAACTAATGAGCATTAGGAATCAGTGGAGGGAGCATGTTCCTGTGTTGCCTTTTCAAAGACAGAGATTTACTGCTGCACCACTGCAACAGAGATCACCTTAAAGTGTCTGCACAACACTGCTCCAGCAGCACAGTTTGACCACTGATGAAGTGGTTATACAGCTAAATACTAGTAGGGTGCTCGCATTTCACTGGTTTTGAAGCAGTCTCCTCCTGTTAATCTATAAAATGCTTTTGCCACTGTTAGTTCTCATGAACCCTGACACAACTGCACCACAAGTGTTTTGCTGTCTGAAGTGTTTTCATAGCCTGTCCAACACAATGTACCTCACCACAAAAAGAGAAGTGTATTTTTTCCAGTGTCTGTATAGTTTGTCCAACACAACGTACCATAAAAATGAAAGAGAAGATTCTTAGCTCCTTGACACTACAAAGCTCGAAAATTTTTCCTGATCATTAACACTGGCAACGGTGGTCATAGAACTGAATTAATAAACTCTCCAAAGACAACTGCTGATTTCTTTTTTTTAAAGAAGGTGACGTAGAGGAATGTTTTGTACCAAATAAATTTGTGTGGATTAGTATTTGCAGGTTGCCTAAAGTATGTCTGTGTCAGGGTCCAAAATGTTTAGCCCTTGAAGCTTTTGAACTGCAAACAAAGAGCTTTTCACTGAGCACAGACCAAATCCAACTCAATCCTTCATTAGAAAGCCCTTGGTTTGCTTTGGAAACCTTCAGGTTTAGCACTAATAAGAAGCCCCTGCTCTGCCAATGCCACAGCAGGACATTCCCTCCTTCGTTTCCCGGGTGACCCTGCATCATGCTGCTCTCTGCAGAGACCAGTGAGCACTTGCTTGTGGTGTTAAAATTTGCCTGAATAACCAAGGAATGAGTCCATTTGATTTGCATTCTTGCAACAGAAATTTGGGAAAATTACACATTCCTGTACAATAATAAAAATAGTGATCGATTTTAAGCTACCTTAAGTTTTATAACTCTAAATTTATCTCATCTGCCACAGGGAATTATCAGGACCTACATTTTCTGCAAAAACTGTATTTCCATCTACCTAAATGGCATTTCCACCAAGAAAAAGATCACCACCAACACAACACTTAATATCTACGCAACTTACATCTCAACCTTTTATTTTGTTTCACAGAGAAAATTTATAACATTCAAAACAGTGTTGATCACAGGAAAAAATTTCCAGTGACTATACCCACACAAAAGATTCTGAAAATATGCAATTAAGATCAACACAGTCACAGAAAATGTAGGGAATCAGAGGAAAACAGATTTTAACATGTATGTATGAATGAGATCACCTCCAATTCAGTAAGAAGGAAGGAGGAAGAATTTGTTTGGATATTTCAAAAGGTATTTTTAGGGTTCTGAAAGAGCCTAAAAGCAACAGCTTGAATAATAAATATTATCACGGGGTAGAACATGGAAAAGAAAACAGAAGATGACTAAAAAATGGTCTATTTTCAAAGTGACAAGTATTAATGCTCTGTGCTTTTAACTTAAAAGCAGCATTGTTTAACTTGTAGAGATACAAAAGAGAATACACCAATGAGGCAAATGGTGACTAAGGATTTAAAAGTAATGCTAGAGAGAGGAGAACATCCTTAATCTTTCTTTTTAATACAGCAACATCAATTCCAATGCTTTGAGGTCTCTGTTGGCTACCAGCCTCATAGCTTTCCCTTTGACAGGCAATTCCATAAGCCTGAATCTGCCATAGAAATGTGTAGTTCTGCCTGCTACTACAGAGATGATCCTGAAGATCTGGTAGATCCTAAGGTGCTACAATAAACCAATACACGCTTATTTACTACTTGCTGTTCTGAACATTTTTGTGCACATTAACCTGCTAAACTTAAAATATGTGTGTGTGTGTGTGTGAACAAGAGTGACATTAAACTGAGTATTCCTGGAACTTATTAGAGAATAAGGTCATTTCTGCACATCAGGAGACCAACATTTTAGTTTTAGGTCCTAATATGACTTGCAGTAATTAACAATTTTTTTCACTTTTCAGCTTTCCCAAAAGAAAATGGAGATGAGATTCAGTAGGCCATAGAAGGGTGCAGAGAAGAAGAGAAAAGGCGAGGTTGTTAGAGAAAAGGCGAGGTTGTTAGAGAAAAGGCTGCATATCAGTGTTTCACTAGGGCAGTGAAGGCTGATATTTCCTAGACATGAGATGAGATGAGATATAAGTTAGGGAGTGCCAATGTGTCCGACTTCATGATGACTTCACCAAGGTCAGCACTGAATCACTCTAACTTTGGAGACTTTCACATTGAACCTGATCAGCTCATGGTCTCTGAGCTTCTACAATATGACTTTTTAGTTTTTGGCCACAGTATGGAACTCCTTATTTTGGAAAAAAAAGAAAAAGAAAATAAAAAGTGCGAGCAACTTACTGGATTCAGCATTTTCACAAGTTTCCATTTCTGCTGTTTCTTCCTCTTCATGTTCATCAGTGTCTCCTGATTCATCACTATCTTCTATCCATTTTCCTGGCATCAACCCTGCTGAGTCATAGGAGTTACATAGTGGTCCCACAATGTGAGTGATGAAGGATTCCTGGAGGTGTGCCAGCTGAGGAGCAGAGCGATCCATGAAAGGGCTGATAGGCAGGCCCAGGCTAGCCTCTTCATCACCCTGGAGATGAAAAATAGATAAAAAATTAATTTCTCTGAAGTGAATGGGAGAAAAAACATGAAAAAAAGGAGCAATGCACATCAAACCAATTAAAAATGATGAAAGAAAAATAGTTCTACTGGAATTACGCTTCCATAGCATGCCAGCACGACATTATTACAGTACCATTACGTCAAATGCTTAATTGAAATTACAGCTCTTCTCTTGTAAGGGTACACACTACCAATAGCATGAATTTAAAAAGAATGTTAGTTGATAACTATTCAAAATGATGCCCACTACCATTGACCTACACTTTATACTGAGTGTGAAAGTTGGAAAACTCATGTTTACTTTCTTTCTTCGCATTATTTTCAGAAATTTTTTCTGATTTTGATTGTTAGCTCACTCTCCTCATAGTCAGTAATCTGTTTGCAGGGGATGAGACCGAGCTGCTACAAACCCCAGCCATCTCACTGACCTAATTTACTTATGGATTTTGTCCTTATTACACATATCTTTAAACAAAGAACTCCTTTTGGCTTTTGGTCATAATTAACTGTTTCCTGGGAATACTAGAATGATCCCCATCAAAGCAGGCATTACTCAGAAGCAATAAATCTTTCCCAGAAAGCTTTTTGCTAGCTTTACTTGGGGAGAGAGGGCAAAGGAGAGGGGAGTATATGAAGACTTTTATCTCCTTCCTCCTATGATGTAAAAGAAAGCTAAAATTACAGTCTGTTATTCTTTCTCACCTCTATAACCACAAAGCCTCTGGTGATATCAGTGAGTGTTCAGCTGAGTAGACATGTCAAGATTAAATGCCACCTCAGTAAAAAAAATCCCCTTAACCAATCTTGTTATGCAAATTAATGCATTAATGCAATATAGGTATCTATAATTGAGAGTATAGTTTAGAATCTGGACAGACAGTTTCAGTTTCCATGAAGTTATGTATTGCCTGAGTTTACCTCCTGCAATCTAATTTTCCAAAAGCCAAAGACAGACAATATCACCTGGTCAAAAACCTGTTGATATCTTGAAAGCCCAACAAATGAAAGTTCAATTTTGAAGCACGGACCAAAGGTGTCTCACTTCCATGTGTTGTTTTTAATTTATAATAATCTTCATCAAAATGTTATACTTTGAGGACACATCAGAAGCTTCAGTGCCAAATGGCACTGAAAGTCACTGGTCCAGCAAAAAGATAGGCTAGCTGAACCCTAAGCAACTCCATCAGCCCTGTTCTCTGCAATTTTCACTCAGCACCGGCACTACCATACTGCAGGACTGTTTAGAACACAACATGCAACCAGAAGATATTATCTTGGACATGCACTTATTTACCTGTTCATAAAACTCATTGACAATGCCTTCTGTCCACTGTAGATGCAAGTCTTTGCATTTTGCAGGCCCATTTATGTCAGCCAGTTTGATACACATTTGGCAAACCAGTAAGCGGTCATTCTCGTTAGTCCAGTCAATCCCAACATCATCATTCACCTAGCAGATAGAGAAAGGAAAACTATGACAGTAATCTCGGGTAAGAATGCATTCACAGATAAAATTCTGCCATGGGATATCTTGCTGTTCAGCTGCTTAACAGAATCTTGAGTGCAAGCAGATGAGCTAAGCTCAGTCTGGAATTTACAGTCATCTGTACAATGATATGTAGATCAATCTATAAAAAGAAAAGTGAAAAACATTGAATGTTGAGATATATTATGATAAATTAATATTTAGCAAATAATGTCTCAGTCTGAAAGCATTACTAGGAAAATAGACAAATATAACCTTTCCATGACATTTTCTAAGAAGTTACTAGATAATTAGTGTACAAAGATAAATTATCATCAAATGCCACGGTGATTTTGTTACAGCATGAAGATGGATGTAAGAGACCTACTTCCCTATTTGATCTAAGCTTTGCTTAATGGATTTGCTTCTTTACCCTTTTTACTTTTTCCTGTACCTCCTCACAATAAAACATGCTCTGTGCTATCAAATTCCCTAAAGCCAAAGAATCACAGAAAGGTTGAGGTTGGAAAGCACCTCTGCAGTTCATCTTGTCCACTCCTCTTGCTCAAACCTAGGCCAGTCAGAGCAGGCTTCTCAGGACTGTGTCCAGTTGGGTCTTGAGTATCTCCAGCAATCTCTCTGAGTAACTTTTTACCAGTATATGATTCCTCTCACAGGAAGCAAATCCATTCCTGTTCTTAAACAGGATTTCCTGCATTTCAGTTTGTACCACTGTCACTCGTCCCATCACAAGATAACAATGAGCAGAGTCTGGCTCCATCTACTTTACTCCCTCCATCAAGCACTTATACACATGGCTGCATCCCATCAGGTCCCACGGACTTATGTATGTCAGTTTGTTTAACCTGATCCCATTCACTGAGGATAAGCCTTCATTGCTCCAGACTTTCTTGCATATCTCAGGGACATGGGATTCCTGAAGCTACGTCTTACCTGACAAGACTGAGGCAAAAAAAGGCATTGAGGACTTTGGCCTTTTCCATCTCCAAACGGTCAGTGATACCAACCTTTGCTGCTGTTAGCCACATTTTCCCACCTCAGCTTATCTAGATTATATACTAGTTGGGAGGGACTTTCTCTTAATATCTACTTAATTTTTGAAATTCAATTCCCTCCTTTAGCTTTAATTTTCAAGCTTGCAATGGTTGGAAATGGATCAAAAGTTGTGCTATGACTAAATAAAATTTAAGCATTCCCTGCTACCAGGTCCCCTGCCCCATACAGCAGTGGGTTCACAATGGTGAAGGTTTTGCTACTAATATATATGATCTAACATAACTAGTGGCACAGAGTAACCACTCCAATACATTAGTATCACCAAAGTGACAGACAGTGAACTGTCTTCATTATTTCTTGTTGGTATTTTCCAGATTGCAAGCTTTTATAGTAGGAGGATGCTTATATTACATGAGTTTACACTGACTTCTACAGTCTCTCTGAACAACTTCTACAGTCTCTCTGGCTGTGACCCCAGCACCATGAAATGCAGTTCAGCTACTCAATCAATAACACAATCATTTAGAGCTCAATTTACCAGAGTCACAACACCTCCGCCCAAAGAAATGTGTGAGGTCTGCTGTCTGAGTCCGCTCTGGTCCAGAAGAGTTTTCTCTAACCAACCATAAATAATCTCTTTTAAGGCAGTGATTACTCAGGGTCAGCCACAAACACTGGTTAGTATTTTCACTTTCTCCTCCACTTTTTATTCCATGCATGGCCATTTGATTCTTCAAGCAATCAGGACAAAGAACAAGGTAAATATCTGTCCTTACAAATCTATAGTGAGTTATCAGGACGTGATACATCAAACTGTTCTCTTATTTATCTGCAGTGTCTCAGGTATCACCATGCTTAGTTACACCGTGATCACATCTACTGTTGTCCCGATAGATTTAAGACAAATTTAGTTTTCAATATTCATAATTAACGTCTATTACTCTGCATTTACTGATGGTCAAGCTTGTTCTCTTCTACAGTTAAAACAGTTTATACCTCTGACAAGGTTTAGCTTAGTTGTTGTATTTTTTTTGTTTGTTTGTTTGTTTTCATTCTTTACTTATGTTCACAGAAATGAATTATTTTGTCCAAACTCTCAAAACCAAAGGATATATTCAGACAGCCTAAATCTTCTGTGTTCTATTGTCACTGTAGCCCTGACTGGTGAGAATCTGCTGGAAAGTTCAATACTTAGAGACAAAATTAGGAAGGTGAAAATGGCCCTGGGGTTTAAAAGACATAGAGAATCCCCTCTAATATCACCATGGGGATCTGGAACATGAGGAACAGAAGTGCAGAGGGAGCTGTTTATGGACCTGCAAATAAGTTCTCTCTCTACCCTGGACCATAACTTAAGGCCTTTTTTTACACCTTCTTGAAGCCTAACAAAGAGATACAGGATAATGGAAAACAAAACTGGTCACACATTTGTAGGCTTTGAACTTTCTGGGTACAGGTCCATCCTAAGCAATACCACAAGAAAACATCATAGCTATGTCACTAAATCAGCTAGGAGGTCCTAGTCAGGGATGAGAAACACTGTGCTCGGTTTTATATGAGGAACAAGAAGGCAATACCAGATCCCAAGCACATATTATGTAGATAATGTACTTACAGTTTGGATGGATGATGGGGTTTATCAAAGTAACCTGACAGGTGGTAATTTCCAATAGATTGAAGCCAGATTGAAACTGTATAATAGTTTTGAAGAATATGTTCCCAGGGTTGTGATTTTAAATTCACTGCACAGAGTGTAAAGGAAAGATCTCTAGTAATCTCTTTCTCAGGGGTATACCCATTTGGAACAAAGTAGGAGAGAAGGATCATCCTTTCACTGCATTTAAAATTGGAATTTCGAAATCATCACGATTTCTGTGTTTTGCTAATAGAACAGCATGATTAAACAGATAAAAAGTCACATTAAGTATTCAGATGCTATGGAAACTTGGTAATATCTCTGATTATTTTCCCTGAGTGCTCTGCTAATACATCTAAAAGGTTAGTCAACAAGCAAACAATGCTGAAAAGTGGAATGTAAGTGGGATTTTCGTGAAATTGTCCCATATTGCATAATATCCTCAACAGGGTAAATCAGCCTTTCTTAATCTCCCACTGTATGTTATCAACAGGACAACAGATCCTACCTTAAACCAGCTTCTGAAAAAAAGGAAAACAACCATAAGAAAGAAAGCTGTGGCACTAAATTGAAATAATTTAAAAATGACAACAGAAGTGCTGGATTAATACTCATCAGAATGCTTTATAGCAGCTGAAAAGAAATTCAGAAGAAAAAGCAACATAGCAGATTTTGGAGTCATTTCACTGTAATACTAACAAGCCCCAGAAACTTTTCTGACCATCCCCCCAAAACCCAAATGGATCTTGTTACCTTGGCATTAAATTTGGCAACAAAATCAAAGTGTTTCTTCAGGTCAGTAGCCAAAATTGCCTCGATGACAAGAAAGCGGAAATGCTTGAACTCCACGTGGTCGAGGTTGACCAAGAAGTTGTATTCTGGCCTTGACATGAAAAGGTTCCAGGCAGCAGCAGCATGATGGTTCTCCAGAACGGAGCGGTCGTTGTACAGCACTGCCTGTGAAAGCAATATGGGAGCTGTTCAGCAAAAGAAACATTGCGATTACAGAAATAAAAATGATGTGGGTGTAACAAATGAAGGAGGTTCACATTTGGTTGATCTTAATTTTGTAAAGAATATCCTGAGTTTTCACGATATGATTTTGGCAGAATTTGAAGCAGACATCTGATTTGCTGCGATAGCTAAGATCTATTTCTAAAATCTGGATTTTTCATGCTTAAGGGTCTTTGGTTCCTGAATAAACCACATCACCTGGCAATGAATATCTAATACAATCATGGTATGCTTTTTCATTTATTTGTTTTTGTTTTTAACACATATAAGCCTGATCAATATTATCAGGTTGCGCTTCCCTGTTTTCCAGAACCAGCCTTAGTACTAGCAGGGATTACTGTCTTTTGTGTTTGCGTCTGGCAATTTTGTCAATATTAGACTTATTCCAAACTCAGAAAAAAAAAATGACATTCCAATTTGAAACTCAACAATGCTTAACACTCCAAAACTGGTTAAGTATTTACAAAGTCAAGATGCAGAACTCATTGTGATAGCAATTTCACTCAGAAATGAAACCAAAAAAAGATGTAGAAAATGGACTATATAGGACAACAACAATCTAGGAAGTCTCTTCACTTCAGCAGCATTCAGTCCCTTGATTATTTCATTTATGGAAATATGTTTCTGTGTTAAGTTTTTAATATTTTTATAGAAATATAAACACTTATCTTCCAGCATTAAGACCTTCTTCATTATTTTTGACTTCAATTATATATTAATATATAATTAATATATATAATTATATATTGTCATCTAGAAGTAAAAAATTCTACGTTATCCTCATGAATGGAATCTATTATTTCTCACAGAGATTGGCTTGCTGAAGCAATGCAGGTTTATAGTCTATCTTGTCTAAAAGCACAGTAAGAATTTCGGTGCTTTAGTGTGTAGAATAATATTTCCTTTATTTCCCAGTTACAAATTGTGTCAGTCAGCAGAACATTGTCTTCTTCACCATGACATTTTATCTAGACCTTTCTTAACAGTACCAGGAATGGAATGTGGTGAGGGTGTGTAAAGAGACTTACTGGGAATCCCCGAAGGTAAGTGATTATTTCTGACAGTTCAATAAGCTACTTCAAAATATTCAATAGAATTGTGCTTAATGCAAGCTTCAGGCACCACTGGCAATTGAAATCTGTTACATTCCAAACTTAACAGTGATGTCTGAGATTTAATTACCTGAGGAGCACTTGTTGCTACCAAAAAGGCATTAGTCCTTCCTGGATGATCATAATCATGCATGGCTGCAGCTACATAAAGAGCCATCAACTCAAGGGCTGGGATGTTGCCAGCTAGGCATCCGTAGCTGTCATCTGTAGGTGTGTATGTCTTCGAAAACACATAACCCATATGGCCGTGAGTGATTCCACTGTCAGAATCTGAACAGAAATAAATACATTTAGAAAATTCCTTGCCATTTTTTTCAGTGACTTACTGAAACAGATGGGAACAGCGAAGCAGGAGGAGTGGAGAATTCACAGTACCTAACCGGAGAGTAAACATGTCCTGATCTGAATGCTTTCCAATGTGGTGCAGTAAGGCAAGCAACTGGAAATGTACAATTTCAGATGCCCCCAGGGATGTTCCCGCCATCCAGCAGAGTCTGGTCTCAAACTACAAAAGGTACTGACAATAAGATAAGACCATGCTGGAGCTTTGTGGGTAACTCAATCTTTCCAACACCTTCCTCTAATTGCTTTACCATACAGATTAGTCTATGACATACTATCAGTCCTTAAAGTAGTGGAATAACATTTATAAATTCAATTGGTATAGATACATGTTTTTCAATCCAAGGTCTAGACTTTACTTCTTTGCTGCTAATCCTCTTACCAGCCTCTTTTTGAATCAGCTTGAATGTGTCCCTGTCAGAGGCAGATTTTGAGTGAGATGTATTGAATGAACTTATATGCAATTGAACATATTTCAAATAACAAACAACAATATCCCCGAAACTCAACCCCTCTCATTCAAACCATTTCTCCTGATCTACAAAGCCTCCAACGTCCCCTGCTGGTATGACCACTGACAAAATTTTTCAAGAATAACCACCCTTCCCACCACCAAAACATCCTGAAGAGTTTCACAAATGGTACACGTCTGCCACAACAACACCAGCAAAAAACATCAAAGTAGAAATGTTCCCTGTGGAACAAGCTCCTGCTTTATCAGCAAATCCCTCAGAATGCCCACAAAATACAGACAGGCCCTCTAGCTGCTATATCTCAAGCTGGTGAAGTTAATACAAAGGTGTAATAAGAAAAGCTGCCTGTAAGTAGCAATCATAAGACAGCAGATGAATGGTCTTGCAAGGTAGTAGCAAGTCTCTTTCTTTGGGGACAGTGAGGAATGGCAAAGGGACACTTCACAACCACCAAGCAGCCACAGTGCATGCCACTACTTGTGTGTTCCTGTGCTTTCACAGCAGCAAAATAATGCAGGGTTTGAAGACTTAAAAGTCTACATTTCCTGTAGAAGCAATAGAAAGTACTGCTAATACAGTTTCTTAGAAGAAAACCTATTGTAAAATTCAAATGGTAATAAACATCTGTTATTAAGGGTGATCACAAAGGTTTGCATTCACACATGAAATATAAAATACTTGGTTTTGGAAGAACAACTCCATTCTCTTCTAAGTTATACAGACATTCAGCATCCAACATGCTACTCAACTTAAAAGTCTTTATAACAACAAGTACTGCACTCACTCTTCAGCTGTTGGCTTCCTTCCAGCAAATTTTATGTCAAAAGCTGTAAAAATACAACATATATACTTGTATATTTAAATATACCTGAATCACTTGCTGACCCGTGATCATTAATCACAGTTGGGAGTCCCGGAATGGGCTGAGTAGTAAGGTACCACACGGCATGCAGAACATCAGTTGCGTGGATTCGATTGTGGTCTGTGATACAAAACAAATGACCTCATGATTAAACATGAATATTTCCGACAGAGGGAAATCAGCACCATCTAGTGGGTATTCCATGGCAGTCAACTGAGACAGAGATAAATTCAATGTTAACACAACCAGGAAAAGCAGCTGTATTTTGTAAATGCTCAGTTTTTCCTTTAATACAGATGAAGCAAATTCAAGTCTAAGTCTTCATATCAGTCCAGAAAGAGAAAAACAGCAGCAAAGCAGCTGTATTTGTACCATAGGAAACTCTGCAAAGAAAGTCTCAAGCAAGGAGCCTTCCAGTTCTATTCCTTTACTCCAGTGGCTGCCTTTTGCTAGTTAAATGCCATTGAGTGAATATTCATTGTTAACCTCTGATTCAAATGAAACCAGTTGGAAAACCTCATCCTCTTCAGTAGCCAGACTTCAACCAACTTGGTAATGTAGGTCATATGCTAATGGTAGCACTGCAAAATCAAACTCAGGATATGTGTACGCTGCACAGTTAAACCAGGTTCTTTCTGTGGTATTCTGGCCAGAGATAAAGAGTTGAGGCCCCAGCTCCTGTAATCCAGCTTGCTACAAGTTCTCTTTGCAGAAATGAGAGATAATTCACTTCAAGGCTCTTCCCACAAATCCTTCAAGGCCAGATAACAATCCTACAATCAACACAAGTAACTGAAAGAAAGAATTGCACACTAGTTCATCACAGAGTGTCATTTAAATATACACTGGCAAGAGAAAATAGGATGCCTGAAGAGGGGTAACAAAGCTGCACCACAACCAAAGCTTATATCTGGGGCAGAATCACTGAAAGACAATTACTTCAACTTGTGATTTAGGCTAATTTGGGGCAGTATAGTGATTAGATAACACCCTTAGAAATCTGCTTTTCTGAATTACAACCTGTGGTTACACTACCTCTGCTGGAATTCTGGAAAAATACCTTTCAGAGAGCAAAGCAGAAAAATATGGGATTCCATTGGCAAGGTCATCCCCATCCCTATAACTCAGAGGAACTGGCTATATCTCTAGGTAATCATTCACCTCAGTGGGAGACACCTTGATAATGCTAATCAGCCATGTGTGTCTCATAATCAAGCTAAATACTGGAACAGTCTTCATGGGAACAGATCAAGAACTATGTTACAGAAAGAAGGTAATGGTCAAAAGTCAAGATAGCACTGGAGATGACACTTATCTGTCATAAGCAAAAACTACCAGCACAAGTTCAGAACCCCTTTCTGTGAAGTAGTAAGTAAAGTTGATTGCATTAATTAGAGGTGGAAAAACCTCTGTACTCTGGGAGAGTAGAATATAGCAGCAAGACATGTAAGCAGTCTGCTTTTATACCTGTGGCACCCCCAGCTCAGGCACGTGAGAACCTCAGAAGGACTTCACCATCTTACTGACCCAACACTACAGTGCACAAGGCAACTGCATACTTCGTGTATGCCTAAAGTCAGCCTAAAATCCTTCCTGCCAAGGGCAGATGGATGTAACGTACAAAGGTTTACTATGTTTACAGTTTGCAGTCACTTTGCCTGCTCACTAAATGTGAGCATAATGTCATGCCACTTGGCCCCAGTATTTACCCCTCACTTTCTTCTCCTGCTCTCCTGTGACCTTCCCTTTAAACATTTGCTAGTGATCATTAGCTACAATGCTACAATTCTTTTTTTTTTTTTTTTTTTAAACAACAAAACAGTAAGCAGCATGGGAATGGATATAGTTTGGAAATAAAAAAGGAAAATAAGGAAGAGATCTCCTTCCTATCTTTCCTGAAGTACTAATCTCATGCAAAACCTAGTTCTGCACAGGGCTCTAAAGCTTTTCTATGGAATAAAGGCTGGATGAACATCTTGTGAAACCTATACTTCAATCCAACTGGAATAGTCATCACTTTTCAGTTCAGCAATGAGACAAGAAGACTGGTTCAATCAAAGCAAGTTGTTTTGTTTTCTGCTCCTTCACAGAAATGAAAAATTGAAAGGTAAATTAGTTACGTATTAAACAAAATATTCCACTTGACTATAAAATGAAACACACATAAGAAAAGCCACAGAAATGGAGGGATACATTCACAAAAATTCCTGAGCCCCTATGAGTAGAGAAGCGTTGAAAACGAAGAGGAAAGACTGTTGGACATCCATTTATAAGGCCTCAGACTATAATCTGCTGTTTATAATCCCTCTCAGATTCAAACACAAGGGAAGATTTGAAATTTGCTCTCCCACTTTCCCAGTAGAGAGTCCAAACCAGCTGGCTGGAGGGCATTCTGAGGTAGCTTGCTTTCAATTCCTCACACTGTAGCTGTTACAATTTGTATTCGATATTTTAAGAGTAAGACTATATGACTTATTATACCAATATTTCAGGCATTTTTTGAGAGGTGGGAGTAAACAGGGTGTCCTGTATTTCTCAGCATAGGGTTTATTTGCCAGCTAACAGGGGGATAACTCCCTCTCTTCTCCAGAGAAAAAAATAATCTTTCGCAGTTGAAGTGGTTTGTTAAGTTTGATTTGAATTAGCAAATACTTTGGGGATGACTGAAAGCAGGTTTTTGAGTGAATAAATGATTCACACTGAAAAGTACTAGTCTAGCTGTACTTGCGGAAGAGCAGGAGGCACTCAATCACTTCGTATATTTTTTCTGCTTTACAAAGCATGTCTATTTTTGTAACATAGCACTATTTCTGTGTAAAAATCCAAATCTCTCATGGGGGAGGGGGGAGTTTCAATGAGCTCCAGCTAGGACAAAGGTATGCATGCATCACCAGAAAACACATCATCAGGAAATTGTTCTTTGTACCTATGGTAGTTCCACGTGGTTGCAGGCTTGCAAAAATTTTTTCCATGAATTATTATTAAACAACGTGAAACAGTTAATGCAATGAAAGAGGATGAGAGAGGCTATGGAGTAAAACCAGCCTCTGACTAGAGAGCCATCCATTTGTCAGTGATGCAGCAGAAGTCAGGAAAAATATTCTTCTCTTAGTGATCAAGAAAGCATGAGTGATTTCATGCATACAGTACAGTCAGCTATTGCTATTGAGCTTTCCAATAACCATTTTCTGTTATTTATTTGAGTAAGACATTGCACAACTGACTTCTGAAACAATGTGCTGCGGCAACTATAAGTAATATATGCTTTGAGAATTTATGGTCTCAGTCAACACATACGAGGGTTTAATGAAAACGGGCATCTTGTTTAAAAAAAGAAATACATGGTGTAATGAGAGAAGCTTCAATAACAAAGTGTATGGAAAATACCCAAAGCTTTAAGGAAGCACCATTATCTGCTGGGAATGTTTACTTACAAGGTATCTCTCGGTATCCACATTCCAAGGCATGGAAGTAGTTCATAAATTCCCTCACTGGAATTTTAAAGGTTTCAAACAATCCCATGTCTTCAAAAAGCCGGTATGATACCTGAAAAAAAACAAAACCAGCATTCTGCTAAGTCTCCCAGAAAGAATCTAAAAATTAGATATAAAAATCATTCTGTCAAATCACCCCACAAAAATCTGCTTTCTTGGTAATATTTTCTTAAGCACATAATCTGATCCAGCTATAGCAGTAGCTACTGCCATTTCTGTAGGGATGTGGTTACACAAACAGACAACTTATCAGTACCAAACTGTTCTCCTCGTTCCTTTGCTACATCCTTTCTGACATTCTTCTCTTCCTTTCAGGCACATGGATCCCCCACATTCTGCAGACACCTCAGAAGCATACACACATAAAGGCAGATAGCCAGTGCTCCTTAGTGTCTTTGGAAAATTTCCCCACAAACTTCTTCAAGAAGCATTCATGAGTCAATTCATTTCCCAGGAAAAGGGGGAGTAAGTGAAGTAATGAGAAAAAGGACAAAATGATTTGGATCCTCTGCATCATCTCCTTCCATTTTGGCAATAAAATGGAAAAAATGACTTCAGGATTTCAGAGGCAGCAAGTAGCTTAGAGAAAAGGAAAGATGGACTGTAGGAAAGTAGGAAAGAGGAAAGATGACTGTAGACAACCAAGAGAGGATATATAAGGAAGAATGCGATGGCTGAGTGCGGGGGTGTTCAGGAGAGGTGAGAGTTCAGAAATGTAGACAGGAACAACTACAAAATGGACATAATGCAAGACAAGCTTGAACATATAAAACAATGGTACACTGTAAAATTACAGCATGACTTCCTTACTTCTTTCACAGATCAGACCCTGAAGTCTTTCAGCTTCTTTATTTATTTACTGCCATTAGCTAAATACTGTCCTTTTTACGCCATTTATCAGGTAACGATCTGTCTAGAGCTAAACAATTTAAAACACATTTGAAAGGATGAGTGCTATACTAATAAGAAGTTGTTACATATTCTGCTCTGTGTTTCACATCCTAATGGAAATCAAATCGCTATCCACAGCTACTTCCTTCTGTATGCCACATATATAAACTGCAACCTGTGAGCAGTTCCTTTCTAAAGTTTAAGGAAGAGATCTTCCCCCTTTACGTGCTACTGAGGCGACATCTGGAATATTGTGCCCAGTTCTGGGCTCCTCAGTTCAGAAAAGAGGATCTCCTAGAAAAAGTCCAGCATAGGGCCACAAAGATGATTAAGGACCTGCAGCATCTCCCAAATGAAGAAAGGCTGAGAAACCTGGGGATCTTCAACCCGGAGAAGAGAAGGCTGAGAGAGGATCTCATCACTGTTTATAAATATCTAAAGTGCAGGAGTCAAGTCGATGGGGGCAGACTTTTTGGTGGTGAGCAACAATGGGACAAGGGGCAACGGGCACACATTAGAACACAGGAAGTTCCATACAAACACAAGGAAGAACTTCTTTATTTTGAAGGTGACAGCACTGGAAGAGGTGGCCCATAGAGTCTGTGATGTCTCCTTCTCTGGAGATATTCAAGACCCATCTGCACACCGTTCTGTGTGACCTGCACTAGGGAACATGCTTTAGCAGGGGGTTGGACTCGATGATTTCTAGAGGTCTCTTCCAACCCATACAATTCTGTGATTTCCAGTGTTCTGCATTCAAAGGGATGCAGCCTACGAAGGAGGGAGACAGCCCAAGTGAAAATCTGTAGTGTAATTTCACAGAATGAAAAGGAAATGTAGGGCTGTAAAAGGCAAAACTGGGATCCTGCTCTACTGAGGCATAACAAAGAGACTGTCTTTATGTGTAATTTGGATTAGAAGGTACATAGAATCCTGATTATCTATCTGGAATGGCGGTTGAAGTAAATTAGTCCCAATTCAACCTTTCACATACATAGAGATTACGTATTTCACACACCAGTCTTAGATCACTGAATGATGAGCTTCGTAGTTCCAGCTAAATGTTTCTGTCCTCAAACGGGAAGCATAAAGAAATATTAACCTGCAAGACCAAATCTTACAGGGCAACACTACCAACACTGACCAGGCACCTTAAGTAAAACGTAATAAAAGCATGTTTTTTCCCTGCCTTTGAATTTCCTGGGGAGAATTCTGCAGCTGGTGAGAAAAGAAGCTGGCTGTGACGGATATGAATGGTAGCTCTTCCCCATGACTTAAAGTGAAGTGGCATCATTTGCTCTGGTCATCAGAGAAACAGCCAAGCAAGTCATTCAGACATTTAATCATTTAGACTCACAGCTGTGATGCAGTCCCCACAACCTAGGACAAAACTCGAGGCTGTGACAATGTCCAGTCACTTGGCACTGGCTGCTCCGCATGGCCTCCTGCCTCCATCTTCTGTTTGTCTCTGCTATAGCTGATAATGCTTGGGTGAATCATTTATAGCACAGCTACCCCTCGTGCTGCTGCCTGAACAGGAACAAGTGCTTCTCCCTTGTGATTTCTAATGGAAGCTTTTTGAGAAATGGGGATCATCATTCACACGTAGCTCCTCTCCCGGGGTGTAAGGGGTGCACATTAAAGTCTCAGAGGACTTGTGCAAGGTTTAGGTTAGCATTTTCCTACTCCCTCATATAATTGCTGCAGTTTCTCTCTTCAGAAGTCATGCATGATCATGAGATGACCAAATATTCCTCCAGGCACCATCCAGGGACCAACCAATGCACACTGCAATGATGGCACTCTATCTCGATGCTGCTGGTGCACAAAAATTGCAGGAGTACCACCAGTGTTTCATATTTCTACGGGCTTTGCAATAAAAGCTGGAGAGGGACCTTGACTTTAGCCTATCCTTTAATACTTTCTTTATTTGCTTTCCAAAGCAAATGAGTTTCTCTTCTGCAGGTATTTATTTTTATAGGAGCTGTAAGAAGTGTGACTGAAAGCATTATCTAACTTTATGGCCTGTTGTGAAGCATCAGCTCAGTTGGAGGCTTTGCTGTTCTTTTCTGTAATGAGATTGGTATGCAAATTCTTCCCTATCCCCTATTACGCATATCGGTTACTGCCATGTTTAGGTTGCTTTCCACCGTATTTTGCATAGATGTCTTTATGGCCACTGACTGGTTCAGGGTCTTTTTATATGTCTAAATCAATTTAACATTACTAAAAGGAGAAACAGACATCTCAAGCAGCTTTAAAGATGCTATGCCAGCATTTGCTTTCTAAACTGAATGCCTCCCTAGAGGCACATGTCAACTCCACTTTGTTCCATCTCATAAATTTAACCTAGCAAGGCAAACATAGTTAATTCAGCTTGTTAATTTACTTATTTTTTAATGGATGAGTCCACTTAATGGCAAAAAGCAGAGAATAAATCATTAGAGCTTTTGTTTTCCTTTGTTGATAATATCCCAGGATTTTGAAATCATACAGGAAAAAGACAATACTTTTTATCTGTAGAAAACACCCTACTTTGGATCTCTTACTTCTGAAAATAATTTTGTTAGAACGTCTGCATAGGTGGGGGAAAGAACAACAGGAATTATCTTTATTTTAAGAACAAGGTTGAACTTGCTACATTCTGCTCTAAGGGAGTGAGAGTAATTGTGAAGAGCTGCTACAGAAGATGGTGAATTTTCACAATTATTTATTTAAGCTTCTCTATTATATTTCAGAGGCCTCATTTTGTGACACTGCAACAGTGAGAACGTGTGCAGAATAATGTGTTCAAGAAGCAAATGTTGAGAAACAGAATGTGGAGTCTTAATGGAAACAATGGACAGCAGAAGGAAATCATCCTGAGAGGTACAGAACTCTATGCAACTTGGTAAAGCACCTAAGACCTACAGAAGTAGCCAGACAAAACTAGAAGAAACTTTGGATCATTCCAACTGCTGGTTTTTACACTAGAAATGTTATATTTTTCCTTATGTTTCCTTTATAAGTCTGTAAGAAGCTCTGCTGCTGAACAAAACCATGACAAAGAACACGTAGAAGAGAATGTTAATCACAAGCCTACTGTGTATTGCAAGGTTGTCTCAATGATCAATGGTGAATATATATCAATACCCATATCCAGACACAGTTTGCCTGTTTCTCCAAAACTAACCTAGAGAGTCAGTAGGTTGGTCAGATATATGTTACTTGCAAAACTACAGAATGATAAAAGGCAGATCACGCTCTCTGATCTGACCGACTAGCCACTATGTTTGTGTGGGAGGGTTAATTTTCCTACATACCAATAAACATAATTACTTCTTTCCAGTGTTAATCACTACATAATGCCTTGTAAAGTTATACTAGATCGGTCTCCTGTGGTTTTTTTTTCCTCCCAACCCTAAATACAATTACTTGATTTTCCATTGAATAAACTTTAATACCTCCATAACAGAAAAAAATGTCTGATTTGTCAATGTGCTAGGAAAAGGGAACAACAGGGCAGAGTTCAGCCAACAAAGTTATTGTGGAAGTGATATCAGTTGTGCTGAGTATAGAAGGGTTGTGTCAGTACCTACGTTCAACATATAGAAGGGAATGAAAAACCAACAGCTGAAAAGAGTAGAAGGCTCTCACATCCCCATTCATAGAAAATTAGTCTTTATGAAATAATGATCTCAATTTACTATCAAAATGTTCACTCTTTAAAGGTGAGGAAATACAGCAAAGACTATTTTTTTCCACTTCTTGAAATCTTACTTCCTTGCACTACCTGACTGAAATCTCCAATATAAAAAAACAGATTTCCTGCATTAAACTGAGTATTTTTACTGTTTAGCACTCCCATAATGGACCCCACGAGAAATCCTTTTACAAAGAACTTGCTAAGGGATGAAAGCAGATCCTGCAGACAGGAGAGGATATTTGAAGGGGTTTATGTGAACTCGTTGGTGGACAGAAGCAGGGAAAATAGGTATCTGACTTTTTTTCTTTCACATTGTTAAATTAAAAGAGATAAGAATTTAAAAGTAAGGATTTTAATGACAAGGAGTTCATACTCTTGGCTCTGAATTAGGTGTCAGGGATCATCATTTATCAGATAACCAGCTTATGGGTCTTAGCACTATTTCATAGAAATCAAATCTCAATAATCTAGCCAGTCATCACAGATGAGATGTCATTCTTACCTGACTGAGAATCCGACCACATTTCTTTCCAATTTTTTCCACCAAATCGAAGATTGGGAAGTTCCAGCTGTTAAGCTGCTCCATTAGAGGATCCAAGTTGTCCATAACCAGAGGCTCAGGAGCGAGTACAGGCTTGTCCTATGCCAGAAAATAGAATAAAATAAATTTCAGTTCTGTGAAGCAACTCATGCAAAAAAATTATGTTCTGAAAAACTAAGGTCATGTTAGAATAATTTCTAAGCCAACGGTGTTTTACTCAGCTCAGCAGAGCTGTCCTCATTTCTACCAGCCCTGCAGCTAGACACTCTTTTATAATTTGTTTCACTCATATGAATGGGAAATTCTGTATTATGAAACATCAGTCTCTGAACTTATCCATGACAGACATTCATTCATTCATTCATTCATTCACGGGAATCATTCATTCATTTTCAAGTGAATCTCTTTCATTGTAAAATTTGGCGTAGTACAGAGGGGAAAACATCCAGTTTCTCCTTCTGCATCAGGACACATCCATTACAGTCTATACTGGTTAATGGAGCATGTTGTGAGGGAAGACTTGTCAAATTGAGACCTACCACTTTCCAGGCCTGCAAACAAAAGATGGGGTACTCCTCTGCTATCACATTTCTCTTGAACACTTCCTTGTATTTCTTTACTTCTATGAAACTGTAAATGAGTAAATATCTCAGGAAAAATGCCTTCTCTCATCATGTCCAATTCCAATTTAACAGATTAGAATAATGTTTTCAAGAGCTCGAGCCAACTTAAATTTGTCAATCCAGTTGTACAGCAAATTGTAAAAAAAATAACCGAACTTAACCTCTGAATCAGATTTACAGCTGAATACAGCAGCTGTGAGAAGATCAACACCTGTCAGTGTTCTTATATTCAAGACACAATGATGATAATACCATGCAGCAACCTCAGGAAAGTGCTGATTTATTTTAAACTAAGGATCGCTATATATATGCCAAGATTGCAAGGCCATTGAGAAGTGGCTGAACAGGAAGACAGGACATCATGCTGGTAGGATGAGATGATCAATTCTTTTCCTTCCAATCTATTCCCTTTAAAGGCAACACTAACACAGAAGCCAAACATTTCCTAAGTGCCAAATGCCAGATCCATAAGCTTATACTTTTTCATCAAAATATATGGTTAGTGTCTCACAAGCGGTCAGTGCTTAGAAGCTACTAAAAAGTATGAGCCTGATGTTTCTTTTTTTTGCTTAAAACCATGGACTTAATCTTTAGATTGCCGTAGAGGGTTGTTTATTTTTTTTTCTTCTTTTTTGAGGTTCTGTATACATTCAGTCAGTGTTGACAACAAAATTTAAACAAGCTACCTCAGGTGGTATCAAGGGATGCAGAATGATGGTCTCAGGCGCATACGTCCTACAGACAGATCCCTTCCGTGCCTTTTCTTTGGAGCAATCTGTCTCATCATCATTTTGTACGATATCACTGCTGTCACTGTTGTTGGTCTCATAGTCAGAAGTGGCTTGTGCAGGATCATCTAAAACACAAGTAACAAAGCTTGTTGTATGAACAGCAAGGACTGCATGAACGCCATCCTGTCAACCTTCTGAATATTAACAACAGGATCTCTGACTCATAATACGTATGTGCTGCTTGGCTGGGTCTAAAGTTGAACAAGCTGTCCAAAGGCATTAAAGCATATATCCTGCAGAGTGTAAAAAATTGGATCAGAGATTGAAAAGCAGGAAAAGTTTTGATGAGCATTATTTGTGCTGGATAGGTTAGATTAAACCACATGAAAAACCATATTTATTTTGCAGTGTATCTATATTCTTCACGAGACTTTTCCAGACGTTGAACAAGCAAAAAAGGAAAGAAGCCTCAAAGGCAGTTTTCATACGTTTTCTTTCTATGAGATTGAGGCATATCTGCCCTTTCAGTGAATGATTATGACATTTTAAAGGATGAGGAGTTTTTGTTCAACAAATAATTACCTGTTCTGTTCAGGGTGTGGGTGGTACCATCGCTTCTATCTAGTGTACCATCACCGGCTTCTATTTGGTTATAGGGTCTGCCGCAGCTGAAACAACATCAAGAAACATACACAATATAAAGACCATGTGCATTGGATAGTCTTACGTAAAAAGAATTCCTAGTGGCAATATATAATTGTGTCATATATTGCAAGCTATAGCACAGACTGTATTCTAAAGACAAAATGTAAGTAAGAGGAACAGGGCTGTTGACTGGTTGTGTCATAAGGCTTTGGTGTTATTATGAATGCACCTCTTTACTTTCAGATCATATATAAATTCACACTTATATAGTATGTGGCCCAAATGAAACACTTTAAACCAATCCCCTTTATGTGTAGGGATTATAATATAGTTCTTAATCACAGGATTGTTTAACATTATTTCACTGGATCCCTGCCATATCCACTAAGCAAAATTAAGAGTCATGACTTAAAAATTATTTTAACAGCATTGCCTAGTACACATTAGTGTTTAATAATACCTTCAAATTCGGTCGTCCTATCATATTTCACTTGGTGTGTAAGCAAAACTGCTGTCTTAATGCCATTGCCTGGATGGATCTGATTTAAAGCACAGAATCCACTGAGAGTTTATTTCCTCTACTGTTGTTGTTGGAGGGAGTTGGTTTGCTGGTAGCAGGGGTTTGCTGAGTTGGTACTATTTTGTGGCAAGGCAGGTTTTTGCAGTAACTGTAGAGCATCACACATCATGAATACAGCAATTTACACTGTGAAAGCTCAAACATGAAAAGATTCATTTCCAGCATTTGTTAATATAACTCTATTTGTCTTAGCCATTGAATTTATCTACTTTTTTTTCTCTTTCATTTTTACTTTGTGCTTAAATTAATGAAGGGTGCATTATTTATGTGCTGTTCAGTTTGTATCTATGGATATGACATCTCTGTATACTAATGGCTAGAAATGGGATAGTGCTTACGTTTTTTCAATAGACATTGAAGGGACAGCAACTATTAGAAATAGTGGATGCCAGTTCTATTGGAAGTCATCACACCATAACATTTTAAACAATATGTTCGTTCCAAATAACCAACAACAAGGCCAGTTACTATTGAAACTGCTTGCAGAGTCTAAGCATTTGAAAACAAGGAAATCCAGAACCTAAGTATGCTATGAAACCTTCACAGACCATATAAGACAACAGCTAAATGAAAGTTAAAGAGCATTTTACCAGGGGTTATATAGAAATCAAGTTCTACACATATTAAGAGAATGTATTTCATTACTACCTACAACAAACTTAAATTGATTTTTTTAAATTTATTGATTGATTTTTGTCATTTTTATGTAACTGTAAGCTGTTTTATTTAATGCAATTCTGCCAGCAATCATTGTTACTAGTTAAAGCAATTTGTTTATGCAGTAGTAAAGGCAAAGCTTAATAGGATGGTAGCACACTTATGGTGTATTTCTTATGTACATTTGTCGCTCCAAAAGTAATGTCTTCTATTTATTTCCATGGAAATTATATCAGATACAAAGAGCACAATAACACTATTTGATAGAGCAGATTCTCAGCTACAAAAAAGAATTCTCCAACATAGTCACCACCTTTAGCTATGTATTTTTGCCAGCAATGAACACGAGCCTCCACGCAATGCTCATAAAAATCTGTGCCAGCAGAGCTGATCCACTATTTCACAGCCGCTATGATGGTGCAATTGCTAGGAGAACGTTGCCCACGCAGTCCATCTTTCATCTGAAGATGAACAGATGGAAGTCAGAAGGCACCAAATCTGGACTATACAGTGGGTGTGTTAGGACAGTCTTGCCAAGACTGGTAATGTTCTCCATGGTCTTCAAACTAGTATGGGGCCTGGTGTTACTGTGTTGCAAGAGAAAGGTTGTCTTCCTCTCTGGCCTGACTGTGGAAGTTCAAACCTTCAGCATAGTCAGTGTTGTGATGCAGTGGTCAGAGCTGATGGTTTGTCCAGGTTCCAGGAAAGTCAGCGCATATCAATTTACACACTGAGGGCAACCTCTTGAACTTCTTCTTCACTGGGGGATTCCCATGCCACCACTCCATGAACTACTGTTTTGACTCTGAATCATAGTGGTGACACTATGTATTCTCACTGGTAATGCTGTGATCCAGCAAACTGTCACCTTCAGCCTCGTATTGGTTCAGCAGGTCCCAACAAGCTTGCGTATGGTATTTGTTTCCATGCATGTGCTCTCTGGATCCACCTGGTGCAAATTTTGTGATGTTCCAGGGTTGCCATCATTGTTTCCAATGCACTGAAGCCAATACTCAGCACCATATGCAGCTCCCTGGCTATAACCCGCTGATTTGTGTGGATGAGCTGCTTGAGACGCTCTTCATTTCATGGTGTGCACGGCTGTCTGGAATGTGGCCTGTCTTTCACGCCGCTATTGCCACTGCTGAAATGCATCACCCACCAACTCACAGTGCTCACATCCACTGTCTGGTCTCCAGAAATGTTCAACAAGCATGGATAAATGTCAGTAGGTGCCATTTTTTTTTCTGCATGGAGGAGTTCAATCACATACTTTTGCTTCATATGTACTCCCATGTCACAGAATCATAGAATGGCTTAGGTTGGAGGGGACCTTAAAGATCATCCAGTTCCAAACCCGCTGCTATAGACAGGGATACCGCCCTCTAGACCAGGTTGCTCAGTGCCTCCTATTTTATTGTGCTGGCCCACAATATCAGGGGTGGATGTTGGTAGTATAGTACTTTTGGAAGAGCTCTCATATAATATAGGTTTCATTTAAGATTAATCTGTGCAAATCCAGTTGTGCAATACTTTTGAAAAGCATTCTATTTCTACTTAGTCACCTAACCAAGGGTTAAAAATCTGTCTTTATCCCAGTCTGAACTCCAGTGTGCATGACCCCTTGGGTAAACTCGTAACCTCAGTTTTGAGTTTTTCACACCAGCTTGCTACCCCGTATACAGGATACCAAAACACATCCTAAATCACATGACTGAAGCCAGAAACTAAAAACTACTCCAAAAGATAGGTAAACTTGATAACAATTAATCCAGCACATTGCCTCAGATGACATGGTACCTGCTGGCTAGCCAATAAGCACAAACAGCTTACTACTACTTTAAAAGTAACATATAATAGGTAAGATCACCTTGAAACTGTACTGAAGCAAGTTTCTAAATACTAGTGTTTACAGCTATTCTGAGCTGGACATATACTGAAAGCTCCAGTAGTCTAATTTAACAAATCAATAATGAGATGCCTTAAAGTGTGAAATTAAACCATTACTGTAACTCATGGCAGTGAGAGGAACTCAGCTGCAGCTGTGTTCTGAAAAAAATCCAGTGCTACACAATCTGACTCTACCTTAGGGAAAACAAGTTCCACTCCTTCAGAGCCAGTCCTCAAAATTCCTTACTCTTCAGGCACTGCTGGAACACTTCTATCAGACACTAGGCAGAGGGTTATAGGCCAGTAGATTTTAAACCCTAGCAGTTACATTTTTGTATCTAACCTCAGGTGCCTGTTTTGAAAGACTTGGCCTACGACCTCAAAGCAGTTGCACACGTTGGCAGCATGGTGTGAGAAACTCAAATTGTTAACACAAAATCCAACTTTCAGATCTGACAGTTATCGATGAATTTTTTCACAAAGCAGACGTGAAAGCTGTAAATGTAGCCAACAGTCTTGCACTATAAAACCACTTTGTAGCAGCAATCTGCACAATTACATACTGAGATCTGCTTAAATATGGCAAAATATCAATACTGAAGCAGATTACAAGAACTTACACATGCATCTAAAGTTTGTTTGTGAGGACAATGTGAAATGATCCAACAAATGTCAAACTACCATCTTACCTGCTGCAGATAACAGAGGGGCTGATGTTAGGTTCTGACAGGCTAGGTGCACTCTGAGTAGCAGTTAAGACTTTGTGTGGCTTTAAACCTTGCTTGGTGTCAGTATCTGTAGAGTCTGGAAATGACACAGAAGATGTTTTTCCGGTAGGACTTGTAGCAGGCGTCCCTTGAAGAGGTGAATGGCATGGAGAGGTGAGTGGTGAAATATTTGGTGGGATACCTGGCAAGAGAAGAGTCTTGTCAATTAACAGTAGCAGCAGATGGTTGTTTGAGTTCACTGAGTGCACAAGTAGTTCTCTTTTAATACATAGGTAGCAGCATAGCTTCCAAAATGAAAAATAGAGAGAAAATCCTTCTCTGCTCTGAGACAAGCTCATGGCTGTCACAGAATGATGAAGCTCCATTACTATCAGCTGCTTCCACCTGCTGAAGATCTTGCTCAAAGCGTGGAACATATTCTCCCTGTCGAGTAGGATGCATTAACTAGAAGGCATGAAATGAAAAGCATGCATTGGAGACATCACTACTGGTATCAGTATGTTCCAACAGAGACACCAAACTCCAACTAGCCAGTTCCTGGAGCTATCTGCAGATTCTCTTTCCTTTACTGTCTTCATCTGTACTGAAAGGACAAGAAGGCCTAACCCACATTCCCAGAAAATTTGGATTTCTACATATGAGATTATTAGCAATAAATGAAAAAAAAATTAAAAAAGCAATTTTTAGTAGTTACACATTATGTAAAATACAGTACTTGCGGTGTCATTTCTTCATTCCTCCCTGATACTGGCCTTTATTTGATGCAGCCTGAACTTACTTTCAATTATCTCTTCCCCACTATGGGAAACTTGTAACCATTACCTGTACCACATGGTATTGTACTCCTGAGCTAGAAACTAGCAATATTCACGTGTGCAGACATTAGTGTGATGTTGTTCCTCCTGTCCTCTATTCTACCTGAGCACCACTCCCAAGATGAAACGCATCAGTGAGCCCAGTGTGTGATATAAATTGCTGCTATCTCTTCAAATCCACTCTGCGTTTTCTAGTTTCAGACAAAAAGGTTCAGTTACAATAAAGCATATGGATGCAAACAGCATCTCTCTCTAAAGGAAATGCATTTAAATAGGCATACCTCCTGAGCTTGGTTATAAAGCCCCAGCTCATTTACCATGTTCATCTCCAGAGCTGAATGATGTAAAGAGTTTGGGAGCTTTAACTGATTTTATGCTTGAATTGTGCACACTATCTAAACACATTCCAGACAAAATTAACTTAGAATGAGGCCATATGTTGACCTAACTTTATGAAATACTGATCTTGCAGGATATATGTGTATAGTTCCAACGTTTTTTCCTGATAGCTCACTGTAATGTGAGGTTAAAATATGATTACTGTTGCCCATCCAAGAGCAGTAAATAATCTTTGACAGTTGCTATACTATAATTTTGAGATATTCAACATCATCTCAGTTTTTGATTATGGAATTTCCTCGGAAAACATGATCCATGTTGTTGTCTTAATTCAATGATTTCCACGAGGATAATATACAAGTTTTGAGATCAGAAAGCTACAGCCTACAGAGCAGTTAAAAAGTTATCAGATGGCCATGGCATGGAAATTTAATTAAATTACAGAAATTCTCTGTTTTACAGCTACTAATCCAATGAGATATCTGCTTTCTATCCAACAAAAATATGCTTTAAAAACATTTCTAAGTCTGCTAGTTGAATAAGAGATTGGGTTGGATTATTAACTGTCTATGAGGTATATGCTATCAGGAAACTTTTATGACTGCCACAGAATACAATATATATGTATCTTTCAACAACTTAAAGCAAGTTTCAGAATTCATACAATGACTTTCACAACAATATTTCTAATCACAACTGGCTTTCTTTTGCTAATCTCCCATCTTTCATACCAGGGTAGGTAAAAAAAAAAAAAAAAAAAAAAGTCCACAGAAAAATACAAACTATTTTAAATAATCTGACATTTAAGCATTTATTGCCAAAAGTGAAAGAAAACATGCCTTGCTACCAGAAGGAATTTTGAACAATCAAAATAAGAGAAGATGAATGATACAAACTTTTTTTTTTAAAGTGTATCCATCTGCAGAAATTTTAAACATTCAGAGTTGAAGAAATAAAACAGTAACTTAGATGCAACATGAAATTATACTTGAGAGTTTTGCCAAAGCAAATACAGCTAGCAGAACTTTAAAATGCTATGCTTCCAAACATAATTTAAGACACATCTTGTAAATGAATAGGTTTACAAATTTATCTAGATCAACTCCCAGCAAGAATTGTTACATATTGCCAGTGGAGCCAATATACAAAAGTCTAATTGGTAATAATTACTGCAAATTGAAGCAATTCTTTATTTGGAACATAAAAGAAAATCATGATTAAAAATCCATCATTGTAAACAGTTTAAAGCATCAAAATATCAATCTTCATTGTCAAAATTTTTACTCCTGTGAATCAGTGCCCTTAGGAATTGCTTGTGATGCAACAGAGCTCTCCCTTCACCACTGGGGACCTCATGTCTTTGGGCAACCAAATTACTACTAATGCTTTCTGGAAGCAGAACAGATGAATGTAAAACTGACTGATGGGAGTGCTAAGTCTTGTTTTCCCAGTACAAAATATTAACTACGCATTTTCAAGTTAACGTGCTCATCTCTGAAAATCACAAGTCCAAATTGGATTTGTTACGTTCCACAATAAATCCCTGGATTCTTGGTGCTATATCTCCATTATTTTCAAGTTTGAATGTTTTTCATTTGCTGGTTTGCTATCCTTTTAAGATAATATTCTGTTAGTGAATCTTCATTATGGTGTAACGTATCTTCTGCACAAGAGGAGATTAAACAGACTTTCCAGTTTGAAAAAGAGATGTGATGTGACAGAGCTAGATATGCAGAATAATTGTGCAGCCGTATCTTCAAACTTCATCTCTAAGTTTGGATTCCCTGACTTTTTCAATGCCAGGCCGCAGGCATCTATCAATTTCCATCTGATGCCTGGGTGGCCAGAACCTCTGAACAACATTATCTCAACATTACTTCATGTTTGGAAAAAAACATGGGGTGATTAAAAGAAAAAAAAAAAAGGCATTGTGATCAATTGCAATTTAAAACATGGGTAAATGTAATCTCTCTTTTGTACATGGAAGAGAACCACATTACTGTGGATTAAGATTACTTCATGTCTGTTATATTGCCAGTTCCATTATCAGTTAAGAAGTCACCTTCTCCATTTCAGTCTCTCATTTAAAACAAGAAGTCATTTCTTTAGAGGTCCTACATGCCAAGTAAACAACAAAAACAAAAACAACATATTTCTCTTCTCTAAACATCAGCAAGAGCTACAAGGACTTCCTCGATAATGAACACACATAGACAGACCTCTGAGATATAATCTTTTTGTCTTGGATACGGCTGCATTAAGAAGGGTCAGCTGCTGCCTGCAACTCCAAATGGCATTATGCAGATTGTGTTTCAGGAAATCTCAGTCAGGCGATATACACAGACATTTAATTTAACAAATGTTACAGAAAACACTCTTTTCTCAGCCCCACTGTAGCCAAGGGAATTGCATGGATCAAAGCAAATTTCAGTATAGTGCTTGCCTTATTATGTCATGACTAGCCTCTATAAAACAAAACATTTACAATGGCATCACTGTGAGTTTTAGTATTTAAAGCCACTGATTTTTTAAATAAAGTAAATGACTATGTTCATTTTGATGGAAAAATAACAAAATATATAGATTGGGCAGAATATAAATATAAAAGCAGCTGCATGTACTAGTCACCGAGCTCCCAGGAAGAAGTTGAGAGTCCAAAAAGACCATGGGTGACCACTCACCTTGGCGGCTCTGCCTTTTGGCATTCAGGTGGTTGGTAGGAGACATGGCATAAGATGTAGAGAAGGACCGGCTCTTTGTGATTGTCATCAGAAGGGAGCTGTTCCAAGAGTCAGTGCTGTGAAACGAGAGGGCAAATAAGCCTTTTTCAACACAGTAAAACCTACATGGAAAATCTGAAGATGTTAGAAGACGGAGCAAGAACTATTTGGTACTGAGATGGCACAAAATCTCTGTTGAGAAAAACAGCATCTATCTGCAAGCTGGATTACTATTTGTGAGGAATATTGTATTCAGCAAAAATACTTACAATGTAGGCACTGGACTTCCTTCAGTGCTTGTGCCTATTCACTTTATTTACACAAAGATGTCTTCAGTATATTGTTCTGACAGTAAAAAGAAGCTTAAAAATTGACCTGAAATATGTTAAATTTATATGGTCTTTTAATGCCACCTTACAACAACCAGAAGTGCCAGAAATTCTCAGTGTAAATGAAAAATCAGTCTCCTTGACATCTCTGCTGCAACTGTGAAGACAGATACCCATTAACATTTTGGGCAATACAAAAGAGCCTCGGGAGGCCGGAAAAGGCTTAGCAGAGTACTGCATTGCTGCTGCTGGTGGTGTGCCTCTTCTCTGGGTGGAGAACTTTGTGCTCTGGATAACTTCATGCGGCTTCTCAGACATAAATCCTACTGACAGATCCTGAGAACATTGGTTACTGATCCAAGTGAAATTCTCTAAAGTAAAAAAGGATGCGTATTTTGCGGGGAATGGCAGAATGACAATGACCAAATGTTTGTCACCTACACAAGAAAGGGGACATGTTTTCAGTCATTATTAGGTTATGTACCAGGAAATGCCAAATACCTTTGTAAAGTAGGAAAACTGTATTTATCACTTTTTTCCTGAATGACATTCATCAGAAGTCAGCTTCTTGCAGTGATGCAGCACTGGCTTTTATTGTGAGGCCAAAGACTTCTCTGAACAGATCCACTAGGTCTCTCAGGCTCCTCATTTCTCCTCAAAGCCCCAACTCCCCATCCTTCCCACACCAAGTGATGAGAAGACATAGAAGGCAGAAGACAGGCTTTTAAAGCAGCCTAGTCTCAGCCAAACTTGAAAAAAAAAACAACCACCGTGTTGTGAAGGGAAATGAGCACGTAACATTGTCTTAATTCCTCGAACACTTTACTGTGATGGACAAGCAAGCACTGCCTTGTTAAAAACATTTGCCGGTTGTCTTCATTGGCTCAAATTTCTATAATCTGTAATGATGTAGGAGGATAGAAACCAGCCCTTATTTTTACTTTGTTTGGTTTGGTTTGGGGTGGTGGAGGGTTGTCAGTTGGCAGAAAGAATATAAAACACTGGTCCACCATAAAGAAAAACAAAACCAACCAAACAAGCAAAGAAGTAAACCACCACAACTCCATTATTTGACTTCTTAAGGAAGATTCATTGGATATAGATGTTACTGAGAGCAGGAATAGGGAAGCTTTTATTCCCCATATCATTTAAAGCTAAAAGAGGACTATGTCTTACCATTTTTGTTACAAAGGGATACAGGAATACAACACTCTTAATCTTAAACAGAGATTTAAGGGGGATGTTTGTAAATCTGTGAAATCTAGTGTCTGGGGAACAAGCTGAAGAGTTTCGTATTGCAGAAACTGCCACAGACCAACTCCACTGTCACTCCTCTTTTCCACTTCAATTCATTAAACAATCCCTTTTTTATGATCTGTAGCGTGCTTGATTTTGGTACAGGGAAAGTGGCAGATAATCAGGATTTTCTTCCCCTTCAGTTCAAAATTCTTTTCCTTGAACTGAATCTGTATTGTCCTGCCAACAGTTTTAAAGCTAGACTTACTTAGGGGCTTCACTTTTCCCCTTTCTGGAATACACATTCTTTCTCCTACTGTAAAAGAAGAACTGCAAACAGTAGGCTGGGAGGCTTGACAGAGCTATAATTACACAATTGGCAACGTTAAACGCAGGAAGAATCGATAGCCTGCTCAGCTGGCTCATCAAGCATAGTTATATAAGAGCTGTAGAAAAGGACCAACAATAATATTTAATTGCCATCCTTCTCCCTCATATTCCCATCTTAGGACGCTTAAATAGTGTGTGAGAATTTGGTATCAACAGTATAAATCAAATGCACCCTGCAAACCACAGACCAATGACAATTTCCATTTGATTATACCTTCTTTGTATTTACTTTCACTGAGATACATGGGATTCCTTATAAAAGGAGGTTTCACTAGCCATGTATTTTTGTTGCACCAGACATTCAGTGTACTCTGCAAGCTGCCTTGAGCACCTAGGCTCCCTGTATGATAGAAAGGCTGATAAAAGCAGTGCTCTGGGGCTATATTCAACCAAACTATCCATCAGCAAATACTGTGGATGTTGGACCTTCTCAGGTCCTGCCTTCTTCTCCACTACTGCCAACAGATTTTGAAATGCAGAAGAAACACTCAAATTTTCAGAAACCACAGCCCTAAACTCTCTTCTTGACCTCCTGTGGTCTTACTTTCCTGGCATCAAAGCACATTTCCACACTTCTCACCAGTCACCTCCAAGATCACTTTTAAAATGATCAGATAGTTGGGTTTAAGAATATTTTTAAGCATGGACTACTGGTGGAACAACAACCTTTGAAGTCTTTGTGCACACTGACACAAACATGAATGAAGACTTTTGATAATGAGCTTGCTTCTGTATCAAAACAAATATACAATAGCAAAATCTCAGTCTGAATAAATTAAATTTTGCTTACAATTAAGGAAAGCATGGAACCTGCACTTTCAGGAAAGCTTTACACTGCTCATTTCATTTTCAGCTTTGCTTTCAACTTCTGCTTTGTAATTTTGTTCCAACTTAGAGAATAAACTTCCTTCTCTCCAATTAATAACTTTTTTGACTTATTTAATTCCACGTTTTGAAGGAAACACATCACTAGAAGGGTTCATAAAAGTGACGCTCAGCAGCTGGATTACTTGTTAGATTTGTCTCTTGGCTAAGCAATATCCATGGAGGAAACCTCTGCATACCAAGAGGATATTAACCACATAATCTTCCCTTGTTTCCAATCTTATTACGTAATTTTGCAGTTTGCTAGAATAAACAGGGTTGTTGCTTCCTGGTAATAGTAATAGTTACAGTATGATCTGACTAAAATTGGGAATGACACTTCCTTGCTAATCTGACTTTTAGAGATGTGTAGAAGTTGTTCTAACAAAGTTTGAAGTTTCAGCTTTTAAATAATGGACGTCATCACACAAAACCAAAGAAATGTGGTCAAAGATGGACATAAAACAGAGATAAAGTAATATGTAACCTGGATGAAGATGATTCGTGAGGTTTGATGCTGGCACTGCGATCTCTTCTCACTGGGGCTGGCTCCAGTGTGGGTAAACCTGTGGCTGATGTTGTTGTGGTCCAAGTGGAGGACACTCGTCTCAGCAGTCCTGGAGGCAAACTTCTCCGTAAGCGCTAGAGAAAAATCAGTCGCTTAGAGTATATGTAGGCTTGTGAAAACTTTAAACATGCAGAAGAAAAACATTCACTAGCATTTGATTAATTCTACCTGACAATATCTGGTAAGGTACCTTTGTTCTGGATTTGTCCTCATATGATGATGCCTATCTTCCACTGAATTCAACAAAGGCTGGTGCTTTTGACGCTTGGAGGGTACAGGATTTCCTCCCTATTCTAAGTTGAAGAAAAGCTATATATTCACAACTCCATAGCCATAAGCATTCAACACTTGGAGCTCAATGGAGACAGACAAGATTAATGGTGTTCTTTGGAAATGTTAGTCTTAAATGACGTGGCCAAAAGCACTTAAACTAGTCATCAGGGCTACAAAAATGACTGAGGGATTGGAGTACTTGCTATTAAAGAACAGGCTGAGAGAGCCATGACTGTTCAGCCCGGAGAAGAGAAGTCTCAAAGGGAGATCCTATCAAAGTGTATAAATATCTGAACGCAAGAAGAGGGAGGAAGATGAAGGATCGGCTTTTTGAAGTGGCATCCAGTGGCAAGGGACAGTGGGTGCAAATGGAAATTCCATTTAAATGTAAAATAAACAAACAAACAAATAAATAAATACAGTGAGGGTTATCGAATACTGGAAGTGGTTCCCAGAGAGGCTGTAGAGTCTACAAGTATGGAGATCTTCAAAACTCAACTGGAAAAAGCTCCTGAAAAGCTTAGAGAGAGCATCATCCTTTACATAACATTTTTCTTGACCACCCTGCATTTGTCTTTCATCTGACTCTTCCTTTTCTCTAATAGGACACGATTCATTTTTCCAAAGTTTTGGAATGCAGAGACTGATAATACGGGATGACAATAGAGAGCCTTTGTAATGGGTACTACCATGATTTTGTAAGATGTTTCTCTTGTAATTATATTGTATTTTTTATTGTTAAGAACTAAAATAAATGTCTCTGTGATAAAGAGCTTTGACTTTGCCAGAAGGTTAAGAAAGCTAAGATGGAAGATACTCTTAGGTCTGAAGCTCAAGCATACAGATAAATACGTTAGCATGTTAACTTCTTACCCAAAATACTCTGTGTCAGATCTTAAGGTAAAGACTCTAAACCTATATTTAGACACATAAATAAAGGACTGCAAACTATTAATTTTATGAACCGTAATGCATTCGGGTCAGTGAATTCTTCAGTCAAATTACTCCTCTGTAGCATTAACTTATTTCTTCATCCTTCGTTTCTCTGCTTCTCCCTAGGTATTATGCAACCACAAACTGGTATCTGTTCACTGTGTCTGCTCATGTGATGGAAGTGTTCTTCCACACTTTCCTCTGAGAGCCTAGAGTACAGTCATTGCACACATACACACTAAACTTAACTAGAACACGTTCTTCAAGACCTGTGAACACCCATTCCATACATGCAGCTGTTACACTGGCAAGCAGGGTAATAATTATCATAATACTAAAATAAACTAAAAAGAATCACAAGTGCTGCAGTTCAGATGCCAGAAAATGCTAGAATGAATGCTGGCTGTGTCATTTCAACTGTTAAAAGTTAAAAGCACTCACTATGCAATCAAATATACTGTCTATATTTAATTTTACAAGTGAGACTGCATGGCAAAAGTATTTTGGTTTGGCTTTGAAAGTGAAACGCAGACCTTGCAGGACAGCTAATTAGCAATGAGCGTACAATTCATACTACTTCAAAGCTGATCTGTTCTTTCTAGCTGCTAACTTCCTAAACATAGATGGTTAACAGTGATTATATCCCTGCTGAATTCCTGAGCATTCATAAAGCCATCTGTCAAGGCAGTAATACGTTTTTCTGGTCACCCCACATGAAGTGTCAAAAATCTTTTGAGTGGGAGGGGAAACTCTGTGAGAACTAATGAGTCAGACTTGTGAGTCTGGATGCTGAAAGGCTTTTGCTTGCTCTGCTCCTGATCATTTCTTCTCTCTTAAGCTCCAACGAGCACCCACAAGGAAATACATCATCTATGTGAATTTTTTGTGTCAAACATCATCTTCGAAAGATGCCTGAACAAAATTTTAGCTGGCTGTGAGTTGTAGGATATGCAGGCATTATTTTACTATGAAATCAGCAGCCTATTTAATTGCCTTTTTATAGAAAAGTATGATTAGTACATAAAGTGGTAATCTGAATCAAACAAGGAAAAAGCCCAGTGAGATCTCCCACTAGCACAGTGCTGTCTCTTAAAGGAGAGCCAAGTTATAAGATGACAGATGGAGCTGTTGTCCAATACTCACCTTGGGAATAGCTAGTTTTTCTCCTTTCTCTGGACATTCTTCCGAGTCAGAGCAAGTGTAATTCTCACTGAAGGACACCAAAGGGTTCACCCTTGGCTTGTGGATGGCCTGGAAGGTTAACTGTGTATTCAGCAGGTTGCTCACTGTTCTCAGCGAAGTACACACATTGGGAGGCAGTGAAGGATCTGCCAGAAGGTCTGTAATGAGCCCGTGTGCTTCTCCCATGACAGCAATATCCACCGTGATACTGGTACCAGAAGACTGAAGGAGACAAAAATAGTATAGGTAAGGCAATAGAAGTGTGCAACCTCTTGGAGAAGTATCTGAGGCAATGGTGAACTTTCTCAGCAACTTCTGTTAAATCAGTTATCCACAGAGTGGAAAAATAATAACATGAAATAATTATTTAAATAAGGAGAATCATGCTGAGCAGATTGAGCATGAGGCATAATGCTCAGAGTCTGCAATGAGTTTGGAACTTCATTATATCTAATTTCCTGGCTTTTGGCATCTGCAGTTTGCTTAATCCATCTGAATGAATTGTTCAGGCTTCCCTACAGAGACATAGTCAGTGGTTAGGGGTTATTTGCACAAATAAATTTGGTTTCATAGCTTAGGATAGGAAAAGTCCCTCTTGTGAGATGCCTTTCTTCTGTCCACAGAGGGATCCAGGACATCTAATTTATGTTCAGTCCTTATGCTTAGATGAATGGAACGAATCTCAAGTATATACTGAGATTTTTAAAATATCTCCGCAATGTCAAAATAAAGCATTCTGGTGCAGTGGTAACAACTTTCTTCTTCAAACAACTCTGTGTTGGGCAGCTAAACCAAAATCAAAATAGAGAAAAAGCGGATTTTGCAATCTTTGTTTTATTCAGACAAATGTGATGAGAATAATTACAGATTTGCATGACCAGTTCAAGCGGTCCTTACTTTCCTTTGGGTTTACAATGTATCCCTATTTCACACATATCATTTAAAAACAATTATCAACTGAAGTGATGCATAAGCAGAAATAATACCAAAAAGCAGTCTGTATCACTGGCAAATCTTGTGTACCTTTTTCAGTATATGTATATACTGTTCTGTACATGATGCACTTCAGACTAACCATGGCTCAGGAAAACCACCTTCGTACACAGTCAAGTGCACAGGGAATCTAACACAGCTGGAGCACTGGGCTTTCAGTGTATGCACAAGAGGTCTGATCTGTGAATGCATTTTTGAACTTCCCCAGGATTTTCCAGCATTCAGTGGCTCTGATTGCCATCTGTCATGAAACCCAGGAGAGCAATATATTGCCACTAAAAGAAACAATCTATTACCAAAAGCACAATACGTGCTGTGTCTCTGAAATGACAACTATATGATGCAATTGCGAAAGACTGAGGATCTCTGAAGTGTGCTAGGAGGGGGAATGGATGTGTGCAGAAGCAGAATAAATAGAAATGCAGCAGGCACGTCTTTTGTCAGTTCTGAACTTTGAATACAGCAGTGACATTTCAGCCGCAATAGGCAGTGCACTATCAGTCACCATAAATTCTAAGTGGAGTCACTGATTCAAGACACTCCAAGACCAAATTTTTTTTTTCCTCTGCCGTTCTTCTGAAACATAAACTCAATCCTGTTGTTTTGGATGTTCAGTAGGTGTACAAGCAGTTTACCTGAGACATCATGCCAGAAGATTCTGGACTAATTTTTTTGGTGTATATTTTATTGAAAGCTAAATTCCAAATGAAGTAATGCTTGTGAAAAGAGTATATGCGTTTCTTGGAGTGTCAGGTACGTAGCATGGAGAACTGGGCAGACTGCTTAGCAGGAGAGCGATTACAGTAAGGAATGACTCACCAGTGACATCATTTATGGACTTTAAAACACACCAAAGAACAGCGAAACAGAGCTTGATACTGCTTCACTCTCACAAAGGGCTTTACAAGTATCTGGAGAAAGTGCTATTTTAGCGAAGTAGAGCTAAACATCTCCTTTCCACTTTCCCAGTTGCATAGTGTGGGTATAAGGTCCCAGCAACAGCTGTTTCACTCCACTGCTCCACTCCTCATGTCTTATTTCTTGCTCATGCAAAGGCAAGCCACAGGATCAGTAAATGGCACTCCATGCTCGTCGTACTGTCATGCAACCAGAAGAACAGTCCCTTTTCCCCACACTTCTGGTTTATTTCATCTGGTATCATGACAAAGATACTCATGACTGAGTGCTATTTCATCTTACAGAAAAAAAATTAATTGCTGAAGTTAATTTAATGGCTCTCTTCATCGCTTAACCTCTCAGTGTTCCAAACTGAAGATTCTAGCCAATGCTAAAGAAAATTCTTAAATTAAAAGACAAGGCTTCGGAGGGGAGGAATTAATTATCTATCTTTGCCTCCACCATGGAAAACAGACCAAAGGGGAGTGAGGGAGAATATTTAATTCAAAGCACGATAGAAGCCTCATACTTTTGGCAAAACAGCATAATCTACAGTTTCAAATTCTATTAAGCCTGGAGCCTGGAGTTGTTGACTGCCGATTAGAGACAGAGATTAATATTTCAACAAAGTAAACAAGTCTGACTCAGCAGGCCATAAGCAGGCGCCCAGATTTTGTGCAGCAGTACTAATATTTTGCAAAGCAGCCAGCATTGTTCTCTGTGATTAGCACCAAGCGCAGTGAGGGAGAGCTCTTCTCAGTGGTATATTTCTGCCATACGGCCTCTGAGATGTGAGGAGGCTGTGAATCTGGGGCCTATCAGATTCTTGTCCGACTCTAGGAATGGACTCTGATGAGATCTATGAGAAGCTGGTCCCTTGAATAGGGATGCAGCACTCTGGGTCTCATCCTGCCCCTCAGCTGTGCCAGTATCTCACTGCCCAGCATAGCCTGTGCTCAGGTCGTGTTAGGCTCACATCTCCACAGCCTACATCCCCACCAGGGGGAGAATAGGGAAATTAAGTGATTTCCTCTTTGCAAGTTTGCACTTGATACCACTCGATACAGTATGGGTAATATCACCTCATGCTGAACCCTGTGAGCTCTTCATACAGCATCGTGACAGTTCCTTCTTCTATTTTTGATGAAGAAGTACTGCCTGCAGATGAGACATTTTCAATTGGTACCTCCGATGAAGGCTACGTGGGCTTCCACCCTGCTGAGGTGATGCACAACCCTGACTTGGCTCCACACATACATGGAGCTATAATGAGACGTGTATCAGTGTAGCATGGATGTACATAGCATGTCACAGCCAGAGTCACCATGAAACCCTAGAAATTACCAGTTTGTACAATGTGACATACGGCAATGCATGATATCTCTGACATAATACATTTGACGCAGTATTTCAAAGATCACTCAGCTACTTTAAATAGCACTCGTATATATTGTAGTTAGTCTTGCCTGAAGTACTTGTAATGCTACAACATTCAATCTGTACAGCATATCTAAAAGGAGAACAGATCATGCTTAAATTCAGTTTGAAGAAAAAAGCAGAAAGTGTAAGAAAGCAGAAAGGGCTGCTATATTTCACCACTTTCATTCCATTAACAACATATTCTAGATTTATAAAATTTGCAGGCTGTAATTTAATTGCACTGAACCTCTACACAGGAAAATACTTTTCAGCAGTTTGAAGATTTGCTCAATTTCAGAATGAATTTATATTATCAAACTATTCTGATGAGATAAAATTATAGATACTTAAACTATTATTTTCTCAATGCATGAAATATTTTCATTTAAATAGAAAAAATAATAAAAAAATAAAAATAATAAAAAATAATAATAATAAAAAAATTAAATATTCATTTAAAATACTGCTTACTATAAAAGAGTAAATAGATGGCTGTATGTGATTTTTAAACCCTTACTCAGAATGTAAAGTGTGTTTCCTTAAAGGATAGGGAAACCTTGAATTTTTGACAAAATACAAATGGTGACATATGATTTAGGCAAGACAGTAAGTAGCTGAAAATTTTAGATTTGTGTCATAGGATATATGCGTACACACACGTGTACATATACATATACACCGTCCTTTTTTTAGGGTAAAAGTGCATACAAAATCCATGCTTAGATTTGTTAAGTAGTTTTCTACTAATGTGCATAGCCTCTGCATGAACTGATCTGGATTCTGTCCAAACCACTTTACTCATCTAAACCCAAAGGCTGAGGCATGAATAACATGTTTGCAATCAACATAAACAAACAACTCGCTAACTTGATAATAATAATAATAAACCACAACCAAGAAACACATCAGACCAAAAGGACAGCAAAAAACAGCTAAGATAAGGTGAATTTTAATTTTGCACTGGTCCATATTCATATACCTGTCTATGCTAACAATTGTGAATGCAGTTTCCTCCCATGAATTTTTGAGAAGTCTGGCTTACTCCTCATTTGTGACTTATTCTCATTGCTGATTTTAGCAATGTCACATGGTGACTGAAACCAAAGTGCTTTAGGGCATGACAACAAGAAACTGAACAGACTAGAAGGGAGGTAGACTGACTTTTTACACAGGCAGATATTGATAGAACAAGGGAGAATGGTTTTAAACTAAGAGACAGGAGATTCAGGTTAGATGCTAGGAGTAAATTCTTTACACAGAGGGTGATGAGGCACTGGCACTACTGCCCAGAGAAGCTGTGGATGCCCCATCCCTGGAGGTGTTCAGGGCCAGGCTGGATGGGGCCCTGGGCAGCCTGAGCTGGTGGGGGGCAGCCCTGCCCACAGCAGGGGGTTGGGGCAGGGTGGGGGGGCTTTAAGGTCCCTTCCAACCCAAGCCATTCTATGATTCAATGATTCTATGACACAAAACCAAAACCAGATCAACTAAAACACGCATATTGATAACTAAGGTAATGAACAAAATGAGTTCCTTGCAATGTTGTAGAATAGTTGGTTTTGTGCTTCCTCTCCTCTCCCCTCCTCTCCCCCTCTCTTTATTTTCCCTGTTTTTAAATTGGAAGTCAGGTGGGTAGTTGAGACTGTGGGACCACTTGCAATTCCTAACCAGGACCAAATCCACTTCTTGTCTTTTTGGAGGCTTCTTTTTGTGTGCAAAAATAAAAGATAGGGCTTCTTCCCCTAAATTCAAATGAAAACAAAACAAAACAAGGTGAGATATCGTAGTAGGAAGCATTATGTAACAAAGATAGATCTGCACAGTTCCTAGCACCCAGTGCAATCATCCAGGTTTGCATGGCTGGGAGCTTACTGGGAATTTGCAAGGAAGCTTTCACATACAAAGAAATGCCCATACTGCTGCAACTGCAGGACCAAATCACAGGCAGCATGTCCCACCGTCACACAGACAAATTTTGTCAGAGCAGGGCATTTTGATCTACTAGGAACACTCTCAACTGTAATTTGAAAACAATGTTCTGATAAACTGTAATTATCACTTCAAATTTTTAGACTAGAATAATTTGTTTTAGATTCTGTAACATGGCTGGAACAAAAACTTTCAAGGTTCTCTAGGCTTTGTTTGTTTGTTTTACACTTTACAAAATCCCATTTGTTTTCTACTAAATTGTACTATGCATAAAAATCGGAGAATAGCTTTTTATCGACTAGGAGAAAAACCAGATAAAACAATTCAGGAAAAAGAAATTTAGGAAAACAAGAATAACAAATTATTTTATCCACAATATCCAATAAATAAACTTAGTTTATGAAATGATCCTGGATATGGAGCAGTTGGCCTACCTATGAAGCAGATTTCACATCACTTCATAAATGCCCTACTGCCTTCTCCCTTCCTCAGTTGGAGTTCTGCACGTGATTCCCATGAAACTGGACTCATTCAGCTCAACTAAAAAATACTGCTCTCTCCACCTGAAGACTACACAAGCGTGACTACACAAAACAATCAAAACATAATAATAACAACAACGACATAAGAAAACAAGAGGAAAGAAAAAAAGTTCTCAATCCAAAACCACAAATCATTTCACATACTCTCACATTGAAAAAATAAAATATCAGTTTGCTGCGGCTTGTAGAAGGAAAAGCCATGGAGGCAGAGGTGCTGGCCTTTCACCACATCACACTCAAGAACACTCTGTAAGTGAAAGAATGGGGGAGGCAGGAGGAGAAAAAGGGAAAAAGCAGCATCCAACGTATCTTCAATCTTCACACAATTACGAGCAACAGTAAATCACAATGCAATATAGTTTCCAAGTCACATCATGAGCACTCAAGCCAAGCTGTCTGGAAACAAAATTAAAAGCAAATATAATTCTCCATTATTTTAACGTCCACAGAGCGATTTGAAGAGTAAACATGAATTGGCTTCTATGGAAATAATGAATCATTTTAAAGGCGCCACAAACTTAACTACTCCACCTTTCACTGGATGACTAAGGAGAAAAGAAAAGCACGCAGACAATTCTGTGACATTCCACTTTTCTGCATTTAAAGCTGTGGAACTGAGTCTTACTCAGAGTTTTCATTTTTATTTTATTCTTATCTTGTCCAAAGACAAGATTCGGAGTTTTCTCTTTGGAAGCAGGAAATTTCTGAGGACTTTTTCTTCACATTAATGAAGCACAGCATTTCCACTTCTCTCTGGAGGTGGACCTGCCACAAGCTTCGTCATATTCTTTGGTAGGACTAAATATTGCACCCTCCCTTTGACTCAGCATGCTGATCAGACAAAACCTTTCCCAATCAGCAACATAACCACTGTTTTTGCTGTTCCTCCAGAATTCTGTTGTACGTCCTATCATCTCTGATGCTTCTCTCCATCTATCAAATGCTTTTTAAGCCATCAGAAGCACTATCACATAAGGCTTATCTACCCACTCTGCTAGCTTTATGTTTTGTTGCACTATTTTTTTAATGTTTTAATAAAAAATGTTTTTTTAAAAAGAAGTTTTTTCTTTTTTTTCTTAATATACATTAACTATATTATATATATATGCAGCCCTGGACATCTCCTCTTCACTCAGTGTGGCCCAAGCAAGCCAAAAGGTTGGACACTAATGTTACAAGTCTACTTTCTTCAGAAAAATCAGGATGAAAGCAACACCATTTTTAATGTTTCTAATACTTAAACTATTCAGATTAATCACGACACTGCAAATATTTGGAGTCTTTCAGAAAAAGGCATGGTTTGAGGAGGAAATGCTTTGTTTTCTTACAAGAACTGTGGAATGCATCTCACTGGGTTGCAGGCAACGTCCCCACATCCTGCACCCTCACCTTCGGTGATACCACTCAAAAAGCTCATGGCTACAGCTGACTAAACTTCTTCCATTACAGGACCTTTCAGTTCATGATAACTTTGTCAGCCAAAAAGCTCAGACTGAACTGGTTCGTTTCAGGTATTTGCCTGGGGTGAATTATTTCAACATTTGAGAAAAATTGTTCAGACATTTACGAGAACGCTGTTGGAGTGCTTTATTCATGCTAAGAATTCTTAGTAAACTGATACCATTTACTTTGCGGCAGGCACGGTGTGTGCAGTATGGTCTTTTGCTTTTCCTGAGAAAAACCAAACCAGAGCTGGTCTCGCATGATGTCTGTGGTATGCAAGAAACCAACTACCAAAGTATGCCTTATGCGTGCACACCTCCACACACTGCCCACATACTGTGCACTGTGCGCGACATAACAAGTGGTAAAGGGACACATTTAACCCAGAATTGCACTGTCAGTCCACAGCTCAGATTTACACCTGTTATTCATAGAATCATGGCTTGGGTTGGAAAGGGCCTGAAAAATCATCTAGTTTCAACCCCCTGCTGTGGACAGGGCTGCCACCCACCAGCTCAGGCTGTCCAGGGCCCCATCCAACCAGGCCTTGAATGCCTCCAGAGATGGGGCATGCACAGCTTCTCTGGGCAGCCTGTGCCAGTGCCTCATCATTCTCCGAGTCAAAAATTTCCTTGTAATATCTAATTTGAGTCTCCTCACTTGTAGTTATAAACCATACTCATCGTTCTATCACTATCAGACTATGTAAAAAGTCAGTCTCCCTCCTGTTTATAATCTCCCTTTAATTACCAGAAAGCCTCAGTGCGGTATCCACTGAAACTTCTCTTCTGAACAAGTTCAGCTCCCTCAGCCTTTCTTCATAGCAGAGGTGCTCTTGCCCTCTGATCATTCTAATGGCCTCCTCTGTACAAAATATTCTCCCCTTTTGCTGAGGGATGAGGTCATGGCAATTGTTATCACTGCAGTGATTTCTCCTCTCTTCAGAGCTCAGTCTTGGGTGAGCATCTTCCTCGATGGGCCACAGCTGCTCAGAGGGAAGTCTATCTCAGAGCTTTAGCAGAGACATAAGCATTAAAGGAACAATAAACGGGAGAGCTTTTCGAGTATCATACATAATAGGCAACCTAAGACTATGAATACTCAGAATACTCCACCAGTACTAAAGTAAAGTAGTTTTCCATGTTCCCTTCTGCCACGATATCTTCCCCTAGACATCACAGGGGAAAGGGACAGGGGGTTGTCACCCAGAGCAGGTGGTGGTGGTGGCACTGCAGGTGTGGGATGGTGTGGGACGAGCTGGAAACAGCTTAGCCTTGAGGTCCATGGGAAGCCCCAGTTCAAATGAAGATAGCTGAAGGAGTTTTGCCGACTTTCTGCATAAGGCATCATGGAAAACGGATCCACGTAGAGCAGCTCCTGGATGGAGGTGACAGCACGGAGCAAACTTCTGGTTAAGACTGCTGGTCGCAGCTCGGAAATCCTGTGGAAACTCTGGAGCTGGTGCTTGGTGTTCTCAGCAGAGGCATGAGGACTCAGTCACCCAATTCCCAGGGACTTTCCGTATGATTTGGCTGCCTTAAAAACCTTCAGCTATCATGACTATCCCAGCCTGAAGAACTATTTGATGACGTAGAGCAGACCACAGAGTCAGTCGGGTTTTATTATTTAAAAAGTAGACAGCGCTCCAGCTAAACTCAGGATTTTAAAAATCAGTACTTTTCTTTAAGACACAGCAGATGGAAAAAATTAAATGCTAAATGGGGCTCAAATCTGCTTTGAATAACACAGACTGAGGAATACAATTCTGTACTGCAGAGACTGTCCTCAATTGTCTCAAGTTATTGTTCTTCAATTTGTACATCAGATGGTCACAAATTGGTATCTTGAAGCTCTTAGTTTGTGATCATGCAAAGAAAACGGTGACAACTGTCTTGAGTCTCAACTTGAGATGCAGCAATAGCAGCTGGGGTCCAGCAGGAGCAGCATGCTAGGTGCACACATTGCAGAGGATGTGTCACCAATTAATACCTGGTGATTGTACCCATTTGAGTTTACAGCTCCAATAACCCAACTGCCTGCCTAGCACAGGAAGCTATTTTGATTCTATGGTGAACTGAAATGTAGCAGCCAACTACACAGCATGAGTTTAAAAAAGATCCATTGAAAGCAATAATCACCATTCTGCCTCCTGCGTACTAACTAATCCTCCCACATTTCCAACTTGACAGTCTCAGCTACACTAGAAGAAAGCCAAAGAAACCATATCCTCCTGTATTTTCTCCCTTTCAAAATATTTCAGCCTCTTTCAGGATGCAGCTTGGGAAGTGACATCGCAACTAGCAACGAGTTGTAGAATTACACCTGAAGACTACCGCATCTAAAAATTCTCACCCATCTCAGTCCTTCACTATGAACTGTTTAACAGGATTTAGAAAAACAGCATTATTAAATATTACTCTAACCATAATGCAAATAAACACAGCTTCTAAATTAAGAGAAAAAAATTGAGAGAGAAAGAATTGCAGCTGAGAACATCAAATGTGCGTACGAATACCAGAGGTGAATCGCCATAAAGGGGAGTAATTTGGGGAATAATCAAGCTTTGAGGTTTAAAGAATTGTTCACTAAGTCTTGAAAATTGGAGTAAGACAAAAATTACAATCCAAATACAATCATTACTGAAGTTGCAAATAAAGTGTCCTTAAACTTCAGACTGCTCTTACTGAAACTATGGTAGGGATTCGAAAATTATACCAAGAGCCAGATGCAAATCCTGGACCATGTTTTTCATGTGCTGAAGGAATGGGAGCAGAAGGGCTCACTAACCTCTCCATGTGACTAGAACACTAATAGTATTTAGTGGCTGATTTTTTAGAATATGCTTTCACAGACAAATCTTGAGGTTTTAAAAATCAAGTGAATGTCTCACTGCAATTAAGTTGGTCAATTTTTACCACTATTTTCTTATTTTCTTCTCTATCAGACCTTGCAGTTTGCATTATTTTTGTTCTCCTGATTTAGAGAGATCACACTAATACCATTTAATAACCATCTCATATTACACATGCCTCCTCCTCCTTCTCATGACTTTACGTCACTAATGAATTCGTCTGTGAAAAGAATTAATCATTTTTCTTTAAGTCTTGGCTTCAGATTCTTACACTATGACTCATTCAAGGAAAGCAGTTTTAGCCTTAGGGACTTACAGCCTCCAAATCCTTCATCATCAGCACCGCAGAACTATGATTTCTCTAATTTACAAGCTACTTCAACGTCTGAAACCAGGAACTGCAAGGTGGCACACTAAGCACTCACTGTATGTGAAAATCCCCCACCTCTCCTAGGTGATATACGGGCAGATACTTCAATGAAGATCAGAGTAGAGAGAAACAGTAATTCATGTACAAGAAAAACAAGACACTATCCTCTGCATGTCTTCTGTGATGCTGAAATGATTTTCTTTGCTTAGCACAGATCTAGGCTGACAGACCAGCAAGCCCTGAGGACTGCTTCCAACCTAATTCAGTCTTGGCCTGCAAGGATCTAGGTAAAGAAACACTAGGTTAGCTTATACTATAGGCTTATTTTGCTTTCATTGCCACAAATGAGAAAAATCTACTTCCCTGTTGAGATATAAGGTGTACAGTTGATCACATTAAGAGGTCATTGGCTGCATAAGATGACCATTTTCAGTCTACAGCTACTGTACAATCTGTGAATCAGATACCAAAGGCTCCATGACTTTCTAAGAAACTTCGGCCATCACTAATTTCTTTCTTGAATCTGGCGACTGATTAGTATTGGGTAACTGCACGGCTTTTGTCTAAGGAAAATCCTCCTTTCAGCTTACGGCTCTCGGGTTGCGAGCAGCTCTTGACTTTTATTTTAGAAAGAAAAAGAAGAAAATGCAGATGATAATCCTAGTTATGATGCACTGATTGCATCTCAGTTTAATTAGACTAATCCAATCTGTAGTTCTGCATCATGAGCATCTCGCCATACCAATCTCTGGCCACCTGGCTGGAGATCTGTGCTTTTTGATGAGGGCCAAAACACCTCCATGCTTTTGGAAAGCTTAGATTCAAATTCAAGTCTAAATTTAGCAGCTTGGCTTCTCATTTAGAAAAGACAACAGAGTCATAGAGACCAAAAAACAGACAGATCATGAAGCCCTGGTGCTTATGCTGGCAGTCCATCTAAACAATGATTTCTATTTCTACAGTGACATGCTTTCTGCTTGGATGTATGTATTAAGAAAAAAAAAAGCAACTGTGGGTTATACATATTTATTTAAAACACTAAATACACTTGTGAAGCTGAATTTCAGTGGATCACCTAATTATACAGAAAGAAATGAATAAAGATATGTCAGTGAGTGCAGAAGAAGCCCTTATGATAACTGAACAAATTAGGTAGACTGAATTTGGTGGGTAAGATGACCCAATGAAACGGGGATTCCTACTGAGCTGTCACAAGAGAAATACTGAAATCACATTTAAAGAAAACAAGTGAACGGTGTCTGCTTATGTCATTGCTTCTCTCAGTACAACTCACGCACATACTGCTGGTACCTGTTATAGGTTCAAAGTGCTCCTACTGCTGCTGACCACTAAGAAACAAGAGCAGCTGCAGTGATGCTAGAAGACAGCTGTCAAGTCCTACATGACCATAGAGTCAACTCAAAACAAATAACACTGTGTGATGGGTAAGTCACCTGCAGCACTGACATTTATTACTTTTCAGGCAAGTAATAACGTATCTGTGTCTGGGTGCACGCACATGCATACAGAACTACACATTTTAGAGTATGCAAATTCTGCTATCACCAAGCACGTGAGCCCTGGCTACAAAATAAGGGAAGCATGGAAAAGTACAGAAATGTAGGGAAGGACTGAGGAGCAGGGAGAACGCATGAAGAGAGGACCAGGGTTTTGGGAGAAGAGAATGATGTATTGCTAAGTTGAAATCAAAGAGGAGGACACAAAGAGGGCCAATTTCAAAACAGCTGGACATAGTGCCTTAAAACCACACAGAAGTTCATGTTTTCTGGTAGACAGGTTAATAGACTCTTCTGAAAGGGAGGTATGGGAGAACAATACCAACACAGAAATCTCTCCTTGAACATCGAAAATCAGCACCTTGAAAAGAAACATCAGTAGCAAGCCCTGCTACAACTCAAGAGGAATCTAGAGGACTTATCACTGAGTTGTTCGATGATACCACTTCACTTTCAATCAAATAAATTTGCCAGAGGTGTCTTCCACAAAGAACAATGATGTCCTCACAAACAAGAAACCGGGTTTCAAAAAAGGTGGTTCAGGGTATCACTGTATTGACAACTTTATTGCCAATTTTACGTACCATAACAGAAAGTTGTTGTTTTGGGAATTTCCAGCAACTTGAAATGCTTTATTTTGGCTTTGTTTCAGTAATTTTAAAGCATTTCGATTTAAGTATAGGAATAAAATGTAATTTCAACTTTGCAAAATGTAAGAAATGAGAAAATGATGAAACAATGCTGAAACAAACTTATTTTTCCTTTTTTTTTCTTCTTTTTTTTTTTTTCAGCATCAGACTTCTGCAGAGCCTCAGTGCGTCTCTCTTGCAGTCAGAGGCTCTTTGTTGACTTAAGTGGGACTCATCCATAATGGATTAGACCTTGAAGATGACTTCCGTATTCAGGTTTGCTAACAATAGTGACCTAGCGTGAGGTATTTCAGTGAAGTCTCCCTCCACAGTCAGTTTAACTCTGGGAGGTGACTCAGAACAACAAACACATAAGAACACTTTAATCACAAGGCGACACTTCAGTTCATACCATTGACCTTGTGGAAGAGTCATGTACATCCCTCACTGCAGTGCTTTATGTCAACATCTTCGTTAACACATTGAAACAGACCACAAGCAAAACTGTTTGCCATACGGTACTCTGACAAAGCTGATGAAGTACATGGGTTCAGCCTTCCTTCCTTCATCTACACTATCTCTCTGACCGCTTCAATCCAGTGTCCCACTGGCCCCAGGCACCCCATTTATTCTATTAAAGCATAAATTTAGATATGTACGGAACAACTCTCTCTGAATATCCTACTCTTCTGCTTCCCATGCATGTGGGAAGATTTTCAGCAATAACATAAGGAAGTAACCTTCTCCAGAAAAAAAAGAGTTCAGTTAATTAATTTTTTTCTTTTAAAAGGACAAATTCCTAGCAAAATGTGAATTCCTGTAATTCCCAGCAATGTGCTCACACAGGCCAGGAAACATCTACTGGTGATGCTCATGCTGTGCAACACACGAGCAGGTTGCCAGTAATGTGAAGCCTGCTCACAAACTGAATACAAATCTATCTGTATCCATTTCATCTTTCATTGCAAGTAAAAATTGCTGTACAGAGCAAAGCTGCATTCTGATATTACAGTTAAATGAAATTTGGCTCACCAAAACAAGCATGCACAAAACTTTATCCACTTGCTCTTTTTATCTTCTTCAAGAGATCAAATAAATGGATTAGATCAGTAAAATCAAGGTGGCACACAAAGGGAACATGATGAGGCTCCACTTCATTTTGCTCTTTAGGAAAGATGCTCTCAATTAGGATTTCTCTGACATGATAGAAATATGCCTATAAGCCATAACTAATTGCCTAATGATCCAATTCTATATAAAGTAAGATACCGCAAACTTAAACATATTAATAGCTCAGTTTAAATGGGGGGAGGGGGAGGGGAATTAATTGGAAATAAAGGAATTAACATTTAGTTGGCCTTTTTTAAGCAGAGAAGAAAATGCAAATCAAAAGCCATCTCTAAAGACTAGCTAATCCTTTTGTGTATAAAGAGAGCCAGATGAGCCTGTGCCAGCTGAAAACAAACAGACAAGTTACAAACAGGACTTTATGTTTAACTCCAAAGCGCGATTTGTGTGGATTTAGGTGTACTTAGTAACCAGGCAAAAAAGATAAGAATCACATTCTGACTCAATGTATGATTTCGGGATTTCTGCTCTGCTTTAAGGGCTTGTTTGTGTGATCAGCTTAAATGAAAACCAATTAAAAGCTGTTTTGCCAAGTGCACAGAATAAATTATTTCAAACAAACCCCATCCACTGACATACTTCTACTTCACACACAGCAACTATTTTTGCTTGTAAAATGACGTTCATTTAGCTCCGCATAAACTATTTATGAATTCACCTTCACCACAGCACGATGTTTCCTTTGTACTGACAGCAGAGGTGCTGGGAGCTCCCAGCAGGATGGAAGAGAGCCCCATGCATGGGTCACCTCTCCCTGATGGCCTGCCTGTGTCCCATAGGGTCAGCAGCACGGGGACAGGGGAGAGGGCAGGAGTCAGGACTATGAGGCACTAGTGTGAGGACATCCAGCTGCTGAAGTGAAAAACACAGCTGGAAAAGGAGATGCTGCATCTCGGGGAAGACAGGGAAAGCAGTGCAAAACAGCTGGCTGAAATATGGCTAAAGCTGATACTTCCATATGTAAGCACACTACCAGGATACCTCATGCTAGCTTAAAGTGAGTCACTGCTTCAGAAAAGGTTGTAGCACAACTAAAGCAGTGTACCAGAGTAGAACTTTTAATACAGCCCTGGAGGATCGTGCAATTTTAGGGGTGGAAAAGCTTTTCCCATGGATCACCAGATGGCACTATTCTTCCTTCGAACTGCAACTGCGCCTTTGCAATGCACACGAAATGCTACCATCAGTTTAGGAGGAAAAAGCTCTTCGTCCATGTTTTTTTTAATATATTAGCTCAGTAGTCTCTCGCTGTTTGCATTCTTTCCAGTGATCTTAAAAACCTTATATAAACAACAAAGAAATCACTGTATCTGGGGGAGATGGAGGGAATCTCATAACATTTTGAACCGACTCTCATGCAAAAATGTTCTGTAGCAGGATTACAGACATTTCTGTAGGAACACAAAACTCCCTGGCTCTATATGCCATGCTTGACAACTGTATTAAGAAAGCAGAACCTCCTTCAGAGAACTAAGTCAAAGGTATAGGGATAACACATATATATCCTTCCACCCTCCATTTCTTGTTTTCTACCAGAGCTGCTAAAGGTGCTAAATTCTATCCACAATTATGCAGCATTTAGTAAAAAAGCACTCCTTAAATTTGGTTGAATATTATTTTACCCTTTTTTGAGTAACCACATACAAGTAATAGTGGAAGAGAAAAAATGAAACAATACTGCAAAAAAAAAAAATGCTAATAATGAAACATCAATGCAAAAAAAAAAAAAAAAGAAAGAAAAAGAAAGAAAAAATCAGTGTTTGCCTGTGCATGCTGGTGTAAGCATGCTTTATTTCAGTTCCATGAATGCAGTTTTCATGAGGATGCAAAGTATTTAGCAACACATGTGCTACAAGGTACGGGCTTCAGTGGCTGTAGAATTACACCAAGAATGCAGCTGATTTGAAATGGAAGTACAGAAGGGGCACATTAAAACTGAAGTCTCAAAATCCTCTGATCTTATATAGGAAAGGGTCTTTTTCTTTCTTTCTTTCTTCCTTCCTTCCTTCCTTCCTTCCTTCCTTCCTTCCTTCCTTCCTTCCTTCCTTCCTTCCTTCCTTCCTTTC